>NW_023331466.1:0-39390 GCF_011100685.1 Canis lupus familiaris
TTTTCAGTGTTTTACCATGACACTTGAATAAAGATTAATGTTCTATTTTGTGTGTTGAATCTTGGTTCTAAATTTCATTGTTATTTCAGATATGCAGAGTATTTTGGATACTTCAGATAAGACAATTTTGAGATAATATGTAGTTATTTATGTAATTCAGCCTATCTCTGGATACAGATGTCAAATACTCCCAAGAATCTTACAGAAAATTTGGTTTCAATGTGTAGAGTTTGTAATCCTTACTCTGTAGCACAAAGAACTATAGTGCTTCTCTCTAAAGTAGTTCTTAACAGGCAATGACCATGATGGATGCAACAAAATGTTTGTTAGCCACATCTAATCCCCACATTGTTGAATAAATATACTATAATTTACATTTTAAATACATTTGAATATTAAAGTACATACATTTTATGAAAATGTAATTCAGATATTCTAAATGATAGTAAATGAACAAAATCTTTAGTGCTGTCTCAGGGTTTTCTGTGAAAAGTAGTGGAGATATTAAAGATGTGTGCCTTCCTGCTGTTTAGTAGGAAAAATGTGTCATTTTCGACTATAAATTATTATAAACTATTTAGGTAAAATTTCATCTTAGAGGGTATTTGGATAAGAAATCTCAGAGCTGCTGACTATAAAAGAGAAACCTGGTGGGTAGGCTTCGCCTTGAGTAGGGGAAAGTAATAGAAAGTATTCCAGTTGACTCTGGTGATGGTATACTTTGGAGTTACTAACAAATAATGTATGGTGTAAATAGGATAATTCTTTTTTCTATATTTTGTGGACTATAACTGAGAACAATCATACTGAACATGTTTTTTAAGTCTGAAGCATCAAAAGCCAACATGTAGAGCGAGAAAGAACTTAAAAAGCCCTAAAGCAATTTTAAAAAACTCAATACAAATAAGCATATTTTCCATAGTCATAGATGTGCAGCTATATACAGTCAGGGAAATTCCCATTTATGTAAAAAATTAATGACCAGAAATTGGGCAGAAAACACTCTTTTGACATCAGCAGATACATGTGTGTATGTGCAAGTAGGAGGGAGACCAGAAAGACAAAGTAGGATACACAGGGACACACAGCACAGCACTGAAAATCTGCCAGGTACTCACACAGACAGACAGTAACATATACAGGATTTATAAAGCTCAAGATGTTAATGTTGTTTGGGTATTCTCAAGGAGTTTCCACATCTATTTCTAACTCACAATACTGCATTTGTTTAAATCGTCTTTTATAAATAAATAATAAATAAATAAATAAATAAATAATAAATAAAATCATCTTTTTATTTTTTGGTAAAGTTTTATGTAACACTATTCTAAACTACTTAAAACTGGAAAAACAAATGGCTGCTTTAAAAATTAAAAATGGAAAGCAGCTTAAGCATCAAAGTATCCTTTACTCTATTAACCATTCATATTAACCTTCATCAATTATGACAAAATCAAGCTCAGTTGGAGGACAGAGGTAATTTAGTGAGACTGTTAATATTCTTAGCAAAAAACTATAATAAATATCAACTATACACAGACCTTACTGTTTCTTGTTCTTGTTGATACTTGCAAAATTTTCCTATCAATGCAGAGTTTTACAATAGTTAGCCATAGGTGGTATAACTTTGAAACCTAAAAAGTTAAAATTTGGTGACATTTCAGGTAAAAATTATATCATAATCTCTCTGATATCTGTAATGGTATAAAGTAATGCCTTCCCCACCTTTACCTCCAATTACAGACATGGGAAATCATTTAAAAAATACACTAAGCTCTGATCTGTTATGGTGACTATGTTTTGGATATAAATAGACCTAACCTTTCATTTTCCTGGGACTTGAGCAGAGATTCAGTTTGTCACTGACAAACTTTCCCATTCAGGCACCAAGAGTTCATTCACCTTGTGGCTATATCATCCTCAAAAGCCTTGTCATTTTCTGTATGAAGCCATTCAAGAAGGAAAAAAAAGTATGAAAGTCCAAACACAGGCTTCTATGTGATAAGCCTCAGGGCACATCCCTTCCACTGTCATTTCATTACTTAAAATTCAAGCAGATAGCCATACCCAAGAGCAAAAGAGGATGGAAAATTTTGTCTAGATCCATGTCCCACAGAAATGGGAGAATGGGTTTTGTTGACAGCTAACTGTATCTCCTGTAGATTCTGAGTTAAATTCTGTAATAAGCATACAAAACAAAGGATCCTTATTTTTATGAATCTTAATTATGACTGTGTCATATTTTAACTTTATGTTAACAAAGTACTTGGGTTTTTTTTTTTTTTATTATCTTAAATGTAACTCACTTAAACCCTGCAAAATGTACATGACATAGGCGGTGTCAAGTCCATTGTTTAAGTGAACCATGAACTAAATTCAAGTTTTGTCACTCTAGATATACAAATACCAATTTGAGAGATGTAGTCTATTCCTAGAGATAATTCCCTAAAATATAGAATAATTGGGTTTTCCCTAGTTCTGATGAAACATGAAGTGCGTATGAAGATATATGATTAGTGTTCAAGGGAAAGAGGGATAAGATGTAGGGTGATAAAATATTGCAACAATAGTAAATAATATTTTTTAAAGTTTGAGATGCAAAATTCCAAATCCTTGGAAGAATAACGAGTAATGCTTTCAGCAAAGCATTACAGAGACCTTTATAAAACAAACAACAAAATCTAGAATTCTTTCAGCACATTTTAAGTATTTAGCTATTATTACCTGTAAGATTTGTGGCTCAGTATTGAGTATGTCAAGTTGAATTTAGACAATTCATTTTTTGTTTAATTCAAAGACTATGTAATTAATGCAATTGTGCTTGACTCATTTTCTAGTTCTAGAATGAGAGGTTAGAATAATCGCTGGTTAACATGAACATGCCAAATACTCATTTAAACTTTAAAAGTTCTTGTATCATTGTCATTATTTTTAATTACATTTCATTATATTTTTAAAAACTAAAATCCATTAGTTGAAACTTATATCAGAAACATCATATATGTGAATAACAGAATAATAAAACCACGCTGATCCTGACTAGGTCTTGTGTATTAATTTTAAAATATATTCACCTATGAAATACTTCAAATTTCTTTATGAGTTTTGAACTGTTGAAATTTTTGAAATGGGTAGCTTTGTTTGAAAAATAGGAAGTTTGGCTTTCAATTATCTTTGTTCTTTAATATGCAGATGATTTTAAAACAAGAATGATGTTTTTTCACATAAATAAATGAAATTATATCTTTGAAGTTTCATCAGTAATAGCCTTGAAGCAATGCTTCTGAGAAGTGTGGCAAAATGCATCTCCTTAAAAGAAATAAAATATAAATCCAGAGTTCCAGCCTTGATAGTATGAAGTGCCAGGTAGGAAATAAAAGAACAAAGTCTAATGTTTCAGTGTTACGTGTGGAATAAGTTTCTTTCATCAGTCACACATAGCTTTCAATACCAATCTTTCTCTATAAAGTTAGATAAATCAACCCAATGAGTGGTGACATTTTGTGTCACAAACTGCTGTCATGTGTATAACAAGTCATTAACTTGAACTGATCAAAAATTTAAGTACATGGATAATGAAAAACAAAAAGATAATGTAAAACATCCATGCCATTAAATAGTTTACAAGCTAGTTAAAAAATAAAGACCATGTGATAAAAATGCCAAGTGTGTAGTTGAAGCAATGGAATTTAATCAAGATTTGCATTGATCTAATTGATATATTTTATAGCTCACTTCTAGTTTTATTATTTCTTAAATAACTTTATAAAATGTTTTTATGGGGTGCCTAGGTGTCTCAGTTGGTTAAGCATCTCCTTCAGCTCAGTCATGATCTCAGGGTCCAGGGATCGAGTCTGGTGTTGGCTGTGTACTCAGTAGGGAGCCTGCTGGAGATTCTATCTCCCTCTGTCCCTCCCCTGTTTATGCTCATACTCTCTCCCTCTCTCAAATAAATATTTTTTAATGTTTTTAATGTGTTATCAACAAATATAGTTTTAAAAGTCCATGTCAAAATCCAAATTCATTCCCTCATTAAGTCTATTATTTTAATTAAAAATAAATTTTGTACCATCCTCACACTTATAAGACATGATAAAATTCTTGATACTTCATCAGTGACCCTTTCCAGGAAGGGTCAAGAAATAAAGTAGAATTTTTGAATCTTTGGTAGGGATAGATAGACCAGAAGAAAATGAATCCTTTAACAAAGCTTAGTCAACTTAATTTTTTTATAAGTACAAATTACAAAATACAAAGAATTTAAAATATTCTTGACAGCTAGCGAAGCACTAATGAGCAATCTTTAATGAGAAAAGAAGTATTATATACTAAGGACAATTCTATCTTTATACTCTAAGTTCAGGTTTCCCATACAAGATATCAGACAACAATTAAATTTGAATTTCATTTAAACAACAACCATTTTTTTTCACTGCAGCTATGTATCAAATATTGATGAGACATGTATACCCTAAAAAAGAAAAAAAGTACATTATCTGAAATTCAAATTTAAAGTCCTATATTTAGATTTGATAAATCTTCCAACTCCAGAATAATAGTCTGATTTTTTTGTGTATTACAGGGACACACAATCATTAGAAAATAAAATAATGCACAAAAAGAAATCAAACACCAATATCTAGGGAATATAGTCTTTTTCAGAATTTGGACTGTTTTATATTTTAGAAAAGAATATATGTCATATGTTATATCACACCATAGAGTGGGATCAGGAGTAGCAACATGAAATCAATCATTAAATATTTCTGTAGCAAAATATAAACATTAAATGGATTAATTATGTGTTTAAATAGAACAAGGTCCATTCAGATTTTGATACCTAATCAGTTGTAGGTACCAAACCTATAAAGAAACTATTTTGAGGACTTTTAAATAGGGGTGTTGGAAGGGGAGGAGGGCGGGGGGTGGGAGTGAATGGGTGACGGGCACTGGGAGTTATTCTGTATGTTAGTAAATTGAACACCAATAAAAAATAAATAAATAAAAATAAATAAATAAATAAATAAATAAATAAATAAATAAATAAATTGTGGATTTCAGATAAATGGCTTTAATTATGCAGACTACTTTAATGAACAATTTCTATCTTTCAATTATTCAAGCATCAGTTCTTAGGAATATGTTAGTCTCTATTTCCTTAATTTTCTTCCTTCCCTGAAGAGGTTGGCTTCTTCCCCAAGGATAGGATGTATATGTGCTGCTTTGATCACAGAGCAGATCTTGTCTGCCTCTCACTTACATGACTCTCATGATCTTCTGCAATCCCAAGAAATTCTCTGATCTGACCTGATCCTCTTTTACCAGCTGGAGAGTAAGCATAGAGGGAGAGAATGACTAGGCAGCTAAATGTATGAAATAAATCCAATTTGCTATTTGGAATGCAGGAAGGCCAGTCACTTAGCAAAGGGATATAGTTGAATGTGATGGTGAATACTGAAATTTGCTACCTTGTCCTATGACCTCTGAAAGTAACTACTCTCTTCATTGGACTTTGTCAAATCCAGGTAAATACGGTACAGAGTTGGCAGGTAACAGTCTCTTGCTTTCAATACATAAAACCTACACCTTCTTTGTCAGTTGGATAAGACGTGGATATTTCCCATCATCTAAATAACATATTATTAGATATAAAGAATTGAAGAAAATTGATTTATATCTGCAATAAAGGGGATGAGAGTATAATTTTTATTAATGTTAAGGAATATGTTCCTCTTTTAATACCTAGGAAACCAATCTCACCACGTTCTTCTCTCTCAATTTTCTCTTCCTTATTATCCTTCTCCAGACATCCAAAAAATGACTCTAAAAAGTCACCCTATATCATGAATTCAATGAGATGTTAATTTCAGAACAATACTATTACAGGAAAAACATCTATAAGACATAATTTAGTATTGAACCAAACAGTTTTGTGTTTTATTATTTAAATATTTGTTGTTTTAATGAAAGTCATAATAGGCCTGCTGTAGACAGATGTGTGGGCCAGTAAGTAAATGGAAGCCAGGAATATCCAATAACTTAGCAGAAAGATGAATAAAGTAATAAGGTTGATAGCTATAAAAGCAGGATTCAAAGTCCCAAATTGCAATGCTAGAGTGGAAAAGTCCACTTTTATATTCATTATAGGAAAATGGCCGAAAGTAGAAAATATCTTTTTGGTAAAGGTTTTCAAGTAATTTCAGCCTCTCACATCTAAAATTCCTAATGCCAAAAACCCAGATTCTTAAACTGAACACCTTGGAGATTTTAATAACATCAATCTCAGCAGCATATAATCCCCAAAGAATTCCTTGAGGCAGTTAATAACATTTAATAATAGGATTATATTACATATTAGCACATTTTCTTTTTTTAGCACATTTTCTTATAAAAATTATATATTGCATGAGCATAATCAATGGCAAAAGAGGTTAATCATGCTGATTCTACACTCATGTTTTAGTTTTACTTTCAATTTATCAATAAATTATAATGCCAGTTTTCTCAACTGTATTTCCAACAATTTTATTTCACTTAGATATTTAATAGATTTTTTATTCATCATTATTAGAGTGAAGAATTAAAGAAGAAATTCAGGCCACTATCCAGAATAATGAATACTTTGCATAAAAAGACTTTGAGAGATTTTAGTATTTAGGAGGAAATTCTACTCACTGACTGAGGTTCCTTCCATAAAAGGTTGACATTTTTTCAAGAGTGTGATATACTTTGCAGGTTAAATAATGTTTTTCCTCTTATTTAACCCTTGTGGTCCCTTTGCCATCTCAAAAAATTATCAAACCTTATCCAATCCTCTTTTACTTAAAAATATTTTATTTATTCTACCAAGTAACTTTCAATCTGGCTTCTCAATATTTTGGAGAATCAACTGAGACAATGTACAGGAACCTATCATGAAAACTCTGAAGCACAGTAACTATGTTCAAAATGCTATTTCTGGAGAAGAGCGAAGTAAAAAAAAAAGTAAAGTAAGATAAAGTATGTATGTGGAAATGTTTTGTTAAGCAATATGTGCTACCATAAATACAATAATAATGTTCAACAGGTAAAAAATCTAACTGCTATATTGTTTTAAAAGTACTATGCCCATTCCTAAGGCCTTGAAAAGTCTTCATCATTTCAATTCCCTTCTATAATTTATTCCCTTATTATTATATTATCTATTTATCACTCCCACCTCTAAGAAAATATATACATCATTTTTTAAGGATAGGATTCTGTCTTTCTTCTATATATTTATGCTTAGCATTCTAGGTGAAAAACACATATCCCCTTAAAAAAAAAAAGTCGAGTCATTGAATATATCTTTGAAAAATTTGGCTTATAGAACATTATAAGAGAATGTTGCTTCCAGTCTAACAGTAAAGTCAAAGTAGATAATCTACAAAAGTTTGTTTTTGAGCCCATCAGACACCTACATTCACAAGCAACCCAGTGAACTAAATTAAAAGGATAACATTAGTTTCCTTTGATACTATAATCTGTTTAAAGAAAGGGCACCTGGGTGGCTCAGTTGGTAAGTGTCTGACTCTTGATTTCACCTCAGGTCATGATCTCAGGGTCCTGAGACCAAGCCCCATGTCTGTCTCTGTGCTGAGTGTGGAGCCTGCTTGAGATTCTCTCTCTCCTCTACCCTCCCCCAACTCATGCTCTCTCACTCTCTCTCAAAAAGAAAAAAATTTTGAAAAATTAGGTATGAAGAATAAGGGGCACCTGAGTGGCTCAGTCAGTTAAGTGTCTAACTCTTGATTTCAGCTCAGGTCATGATCTCAGGGTCATGAGATTGAGCCCTGTGT
Source organism: Canis lupus familiaris (assembly GCF_011100685.1). Classification (NCBI taxonomy): domain Eukaryota; kingdom Metazoa; phylum Chordata; class Mammalia; order Carnivora; family Canidae; genus Canis; species Canis lupus. The sequence continues at coordinate 7,818 of NW_023331466.1, forward strand.
TAGGCTCCACACTCAACAAGGAGTCTGCTTAAGATTCTCTCCCCACTTCTCCCTCTGCCAATCCCCTTCCAAATAAATAAATCTTTCTAAAAAGTGTGAAGAATAAAAAAAGAAATTTATAAATTTTCTGGAACAAAGATAAATGAAAATAAGAACATAAAGTATAAGGGTACTAATAGGTTGTCATGAAGTCCATAAATTGGAAATATATTATCACAAATTCTTAAATTTTTTGTGAGTTAATACAGTAGCTTTGGATGCAGACTGGGATAACTTTAAAATGTGCTGCATACTGCACAAAGAAACCAATAAAAAATAAGACAAAGAAGAACAGATAAAATCTAGTAGCAAAGATGAAAGGGAATGCTATAAGTGATTCACAAAAAATAACATAGGAAATTAAAAATAGAGGAAACGAGTATATGGAAAATATGGAAATCAAACATTAAAAATTAAAATCCAAATATATCAATAATTGAATTAAATAAATCAAAGACCCCAATGAACAAGTACAGCATAAAAACAAGTACAGTACATACATAAAAAGCAAGGTGAATTATGTGTTTAAAGACAAACAAACATTAAGACCCAAGTAATTTGAAAGTAAAAGGATGGGAAAAATTACCACACATACTAAACAGGAAAAAGCCACTGTGATTTAATAATAACAGACAAAATAAAATTCAAGATAAAGAGTACTATTACAGATTTTAAAAATTCCTTTCTTTCTTTTAATATTTAAAGTTTTTATTTAAATTTTAGTTAATATATATATTATTAGTTTCAGGAGTAGAATTTAGTGATTCATCATTTACATGTAACACCCATTGCTCTTCACAACAAATGCCCTCCTTAATCCCCGTCACCCATCTAGCGCATCCCCCACCCACATCCCTCCATCAACTCTCAATTGTTCTCTATCCTTAAGAGTCTCTTATGGTTTACCTCTCTCTCTCACTTTTTTTCCAATTTCCCCAAATGTGGATGGAGCTAGAATGTATTATGTTAAGCAAAATAAGTCAGTCAGAGAAGGACAAATACCATATGATTTCACTCATATGCAGAATTCAAGAGTAATTTCCAGTTAATCAAGAAAACATCATCTTAAATGTTTATTTACTCTATAACCAAGTTCTCTCCACAGGAGGAAAAAAAATGGACAAAGCCAAAGGGAGCAGGGCACAAACCTCCCAATCATAATTGAATACATTAGCATACCTCTTAATTAATAGGACAAGCAGAAAAAACCCATAAGGATGTGGAAAATTTGAACCCTGAGTAATTGAAACTCAACCTCAGTAGCCATCATAGAAATGCAAAGTTAGTTATAGTAAAGCACAGGAGATTTAAACAAAAATGGAGAAATGAAAACACTGTGAACACTGTAGGAGACATGAAGCAACCAGAACCCTAATACAAGGGATAGGAGCAAAAAATGTTTCATATATATTGGATGTAATTTCAGTTTCTTAGGAGGCTACATAATTCCACTCATAGGCATTTATCCAAAAGAATGAAAAGCTAGATCTACAAAAATCCTTTTAAAAAAGGAACAGATTGGGATCCCTGGGTGGCTCAGCAGTTTAGTGCCTGCCTTTGGCCTAGGGCATGGTCCTGGGGTCTCAGGATCGAGTCCCACATCAGGCTCCCTGAGTAGAGCCTGCTTCTCCCTCTGCCTGTGTCTCTTCCTCTTCTCTCTGTGTCTCATGAATAAATAAATAAAATCTTAAAAAAAAAATAAAAAGGAACAGATTTATTCATAAAAACCAAAGACTGGAAAAATGTAAACTTCTACTGCCAAGTAAACATATCAGCAAATTATAGCATATTAATACAGGGGAATATTACTCAGAACTAGAAAGAATGAATTACTGATAGATTTAACACTATCAATAGTCTTACAAATACTATAAGTGAATGAAGCTAAAGTAAGAGTAAGAGTACATACTATAATTCTTTTTATATGAAATTATAGAAAAGTCCAAAATAAACAATGGTGTTAGAAATTAGATCAAAGGTTCTTGTCTGTCTTGACTGGAAAGGTGTACACGGGAACTCCATAGGGTAATGTAAATGTTCTTTGTCTTGATATTTAGTCATCAGATTTGATTAAATGATACATTTAAGATTTGAGCATTTCATGAATATAAGCTACACAAGGAAGTTTGAAATTCATGTAAAATGTATTTGTTTGAAAAATATTGGGGCACCTGGGTGTTAAGCATCTGCCTTAGACTCAGGCCATGATCCCAGGGTCCTCTGATGGGCCCTATGTCAGGCTTCCTGCTAGCGGGGAGTCTGCTGCTTCTGCCCCTCCCACCACCTATGCACATGTTCTCTCTCTCTCTCGCTCTAACAAATAATAAAATCTTTTTAGAAATATTAACTAAAACACTTTAAGCTGGCAGGAACGGTAGTAGAAGCCTAATTTTACATATAGGCTCCAAATATCAACAATATGATCCAACCTTAAATATAAACAATGAATAAGACACAGTCACTTCCTTCAATACCAAATAGAGTTGGTACCATTCCATGTATGTTCAGTTCTTCTGTATTTCTCCTTAAATATATTGTAATTTACCTGAAGATAGTGCTATTTATTTAAGGTTGAAGACAGAATATGCACTAATACAGTAGATGTGACCTTCTGATTTAGGGCCTCTCAGGTCAGAGACTTTGTTATTCATTTAATTTATTCTTCTAGTATCCCCCCACCTTTAGCCTATTAACAAGTAGGAAAATACCCTAAGAAGAGATGAGAAATAGAAAGGCAAAAAGGGAAACAAAGTCTTAAAAGTTATCACAGACCAAATTAAAAACAGAAGCAAAAAACAATAGTCATTTTCTACTATTTGAATAATATCTTTCATCATATATTTCTTTTGAAAATATTAAAGTGATCTAACCAGATGTGTATCTACCTATAATATTTTCTGCTAAGGTAACCAAATTGTACACTATTAGTGACAAATATATCTCATATCTAATTTGGAGCCCCAATTCCAAAGTCTTTTTTTTTTTATTTTTTATTTTTTGGGGATCCAAAGTCTTTTAGAGAGAGACTGCGTGTACTAGAACATTAAGAAACTAATGGTGGTGCTGACGATGACAACATGATAGAGAACAGGATATTTACATCTCTTCATCTTGCTGACCACTTATTATGTGCCAAACATCTCGAACACTTCCTCTAACTCCTCTTCATTACATGATCCAACTGTTGGCATATATTTTTCAGTGAAAGTATTATTATTCTTTTTAAAATGAAGAAAATTGTGCTCTAAAATGTAAATCCTGAGGGAGGAGCAAGATGGCGGAAGAGAAGAGTAGGGTCCCCAAATCACCTGTCTCCACCAAACTACTAGAAAACCTTCAAATCATCCTGAAAATCTACGAATTCGGCCTGAGATTTAAAGAGAGACCAGCTGGAATGCAACAGTGAGAAGAGTTCGCGCTTCTATCAAGGTGGAAGACGGGGAAAAAGAAGAAGTAAAGGAACAAGGCCTCAAGGGGGAGGGGCCCCGCGAGGAGCCGGGCTGAGGCCGGGGCGAGTGTCCCAGGACAGGAGAGCCCCGTCCCGGAGACGCAGGAGCTGCACCGACCTTCCCGGGCGGAAAGGGGCTCGCGGGGAGGTGGAGCAGGACCCAGGAGGGCGGGATGCCCTCGGGCTCCCCGGGACAGTAACAAACTGCTCGCCCAGGAGAGTGCGCCGAGCTCCCAAGGGCTGCAGCGCGCACGGCGGGACCCGGAGCAGCTCGGGGGGCTGGGCGGCGCGGCTCCGCGGGGGGGCTGCGGGGCGGGGCAGCGGGGGGCTCGTGGAGGGTGGAGGAAGAGGCTCCGTGCGGAAGGGGCTGCGCGGCCAGGAGCGCAAATCCACCAGCGCAGGCTCCGGAGCCCAGGGCGCCGGGACACAGCCCAGGATCCGGCCTCCCCCGGGACAGGCAGAGGCCGGGAGGGCCCAGGACAGCAAGGACGCTCCTGCCTCGAGCTGAGCAGATCAGCGGCCCCGCCCCGGAGCCTCCAGGCCCTGCAGACGGAGAGCTCCAGAGTTCCTGCCGGTACTGAATCCAGGGCTCCAGAGCTGCCCGCCACTGGGGCTGTTCCTCCTGCGGCCCACGGGGTAAACAACCCCCACTGAGCCCTGACCAGGCGGGGGCACAGCAGCTCCCCCAAGTGCTAACACCTGAGAATCAGCACAACAGGCCCCTCCCCCAGAACACCAGCTAGACTGACAACTTCCAGGAGAAGCCAAGGGACTTAAAGTACACAGAATCAGAAGATATCCCCTGTGGTTCTTTTTTTGTTGTTTGTTTTTTGTTGTTTTTTGTTTGTTGTGTTGTTGATTGTTTCCTGTCCCCACCCCCTTTTTTTCGCGGCGGGGGGGGGTGGGGGTGGTGGGGGGGGGGGGCGGGGGGGGGGCGCTGGGCGGCCTCTTCGAGCCTCGTGCGCTTTTCCCAAGACAACTTGTTTGGCCACTTGCACTGAGCAAAATGACTAGAAGGAAAACCTCACTCAAAAGAAAGAATCAGAAACAGTCCTCTCTCCCACAGAGTTACAAAATCTGGATTACAATTCAATGTCAGAAAGCCAATTCAGAAGCACTATTATACAGCTACTGGTGGCTCTAGAAAAAAGTAAAGGACTCAAGAGACTTCATGACTGCAGAATTTAGAGCTAATCAGGCAGAAATTAAAAATCAATTGAATGAGATGCAATCCAAACTAGAAGTCCTAACGACGAGGGTTAACGAGGTGGTGGAAGAACGAGTGAGTGACCTAGAAGACAAGTTGATAGCAAAGAGGGAAACTGAGGAAAAAAGAGACAAACAATTAAAAGACCATGAAGATAGATAGGGAAATAAACGACAGCCTGAGGAAGAAAAAACCTACGTTTAATTGGGGTTCCCGAGGGCGCCGAAAGGGACAGAGGGCCAGAATATGTATTTGAACAAATTCTAGCTGAAAACTTTCCTAATCTGGGAAGGGAAACAGGCATTCAGATCCAGGAAATAGAGAGATCCCCCCCTAAAATCAATAAAAACCGTTCAACACCTCGACATTTAATGTGAAGCTTGCAAATTCCAAAGATAAGAGAAGATCCTTAAAGCAGCAAGAGACAAGAAATCCCTGACTTTTATGGGGAGGAGTATTAGGGTAACAGCAGACCTCCCACAGAGACCTGGCAGGCCAGAAAGGGCTGGCAGGATATATTCAGGGTCCTAAATGAGAAGAACATGCAACCAAGAATACTTTATCCAGCAAGGCTCTCATTCAAAATGGAAGGAGAGATAAAGAGCTTCCAAGACAGGCAGCAACTAAAAGAATATGTGACCTCCAAACCAGCTCTGCAAGAAATTTTAAGGGGGACTCTTAAAATTCCCCTTTAAGAAGAAGTTCAGTGGAACAGTCCACAAAAACAAGACTGAATAGATATCATGATGACACTAAACTCATATCTCTCAATAGTAACTCTGAATGTGAACGGGCTTAATGACCCCATCAAAAGGCGCAGGGTTTCAGACTGGATAAAAAAGCAGGACCCATCTATTTGCTGTCTACAAGAGACTCATTTTAGACAGAAGGACACCTACAGCCTGAAAATAAAAGGTTGGAGAACCATTTACCATTCGAATGGTCCTCAAAAGAAAGCAGGGGTAGCCATCCTTATATCAGATAAACTAAAATTTACCCCAAAGACTGTAGTGAGAGATGAAGAGGGACACTATATCATACTTAAAGGATCTATTCAACAAGAGGACTTAACAATCCTCAATATATATGCCGAATGTGGGAGCTGCCAAATATAAATCAATTATTAACCAAAGTGAAGAAATACTTAGATAATAATACACTTATACTTGGTGACTTCAATCTAGCTCTTTCTATACTCGATAGGTCTTCTAAGCAAACATCTCCAAAGAAACGAGAGCTTTAAATGATACACTGGACCAGATGGATTTCACAGATATCTACAGAACTTTACATCCAAACTCAACTGAATACACATTCTTCTCAAGCGCACATGGAACTTTCTCCAGAATAGACCACATATTGGGTCACAAATCGGGTCTGAACCGATACCAAAAGATTGGGATTGTCCCCTGCATATTCTCGGACCATAATGCCTTGAAATTAGAACTAAATCACAACAAGAAGTTTGGAAGGACCTCAAACACGTGGAGGTTAAGGACCATCCTGCTAAAAGATAAAAGGGTCAACCAGGAAATTAAGGAAGAATTAAAAAGATTCATGGAAACTAATGAGAATGAAGATACAACCGTTCAAAATCTTTGGGATGCAGCAAAAGCAGTCCTAAGGGGGAAATACATCGCAATACAAGCATCCATTCAAAAACTGGAAAGAACTCAAATACAAAAGCTAACCTTACACATAAAGGAGCTAGAGAAAAAACAGCAAATAGATCCTACACCCAAGAGAAGAAGGGAGTTAATAAAGATTCGAGCAGAACTCAACGAAATCGAGACCAGAAGAACTGTGGAACAGATCAACAGAACCAGGAGTTGGTTCTTTGAAAGAATTAATAAGATAGATAAACCATTAGCCAGCCTTATTAAAAAGAAGAGAGAGAAGACTCAAATTAATAAAATCATGAATGAGAAAGGAGAGATCACTACCAACACCAAGGAAATACAAACGATTTTAAAAACATATTATGAACAGCTATACGCCAATAAATTAGGCAATCTAGAAGAAATGGACGCATTCCTGGAAAGCCACAAACTACCAAAACTGGAACAGGAAGAAATAGAAAACCTGAACAGGCCAATAACCAGGGAGGAAATTGAAGCAGTCATCAAAAACCTCCCAAGACACAAGAGTCCAGGGCCAGATGGCTTCCCAGGGGAATTTTATCAAACGTTTAAAGAAGAAATCATACCTATTCTCCTAAAGCTGTTTGGAAAGATAGAAAGAGATGGAGTACTTCCAAATTCGTTCTATGAGCCAGCATCACCTTAATTCCAAACCAGACAAAGACCCCACCAAAAAGGAGAATTACAGACCAATATCCCTGATGAACATGGATGCAAAAATTCTCAACAAGATACTGGCCAATAGGATCCAACAGTACATTAAGAAAATTATTCACCATGACCAAGTAGGATTTATCCCTGGGACACAAGGCTGGTTCAACACCCGTAAAACAATCAATGTGATTCATCATATCAGCAAGAGAAAAACCAAGAACCATATGATCCTCTCATTGGATGCAGAGAAAGCATTTGACAAAATACAGCATCCATTCCTGATCAAAACTCTTCAGAGTGTAGGGATAGAGGGAACATTCCTCGACATCTTAAAAGCCATCTATGAAAAGCCCACAGCAAATATCATTCTCAATGGGGAAGCACTGGGAGCCTTTCCCCTAAGATCAGGAACAAGACAGGGATGTCCACTCTCACCACTGCTATTCAACATAGTACTGGAAGTCCTAGCCTCAGCAATCAGACAACAAAAAGACATTAAAGGCATTCAAATTGGCAAAGAAGAAGTCAAACTCTCCCTCTTCGCCGATGACATGATACTCTACATAGAAAACCCAAAAGTCTCCACCCCAAGATTGCTAGAACTCATACAGCAATTCGGTAGCGTGGCAGGATACAAAATCAATGCCCAGAAGTCAGTGGCATTTCTATACACTAACAATGAGACTGAAGAAAGAGAAATTAAGGAGTCAATCCCATTTACAATTGCACCCAAAAGCATAAGATACCTAGGAATAAACCTAACCAAAGATGTAAAGGATCTATACCCTCAAAACTATAGAACACTTCTGAAAGAAATTGAGGAAGACACAAAGAGATGGAAAAATATTCCATGCTCATGGATTGGCAGAATTAATATTGTGAAAATGTCAATGTTACCCAGGGCAATATACACGTTTAATGCAATCCCTATCAAAATACCATGGACTTTCTTCAGAGAGTTAGAACAAATTATTTTAAGATTTGTGTGGAATCAGAAAAGACCCCGAATAGCCAGGGGAATTTTAAAAAAGAAAACCATATCTGGGGGCATCACAATGCCAGATTTCAGGTTGTACTACAAAGCTGTGGTCATCAAGACAGTGTGGTACTGGCACAAAAACAGACACATAGATCAGTGGAACAGAATAGAGAATCCAGAAGTGGACCCTGAACTTTATGGGCAACTAATATTCGATAAAGGAGGAAAGACTATCCATTGGAAGAAAGACAGAGTCTCTTCAATAAATGGTGCTGGGAAAATTGGACATCCACATGCAGAAGAATGAAACTAGACCACTCTCTTTCACCATACACAAAGATAAACTCAAAATGGATGAAAGATCTAAATGTGAGACAAGATTCCATCAAAATCCTAGAGAAGAACACAGGCAACACCCTTTTTGAACTCGGCCATAGTAACTTCTTGCAAGATACATCCACGAAGGCAAAAGAAACAAAAGCAAAAATGAACTATTGGGACTTCATCAAGATAAGAAGCTTTTGCACAGCAAAGGATACAGTCAACAAAACTCAAAGACAACCTACAGAATGGGAGAAGATATTTGCAAATGACATATCAGATAAAGGGCTAGTTTCCAAGATCTATAAAGAACTTATTAAACTCAACACCAAAGAAACAAACAATCCAATCATGAAATGGGCAAAAGACATGAACAGAAATCTCACAGAGGAAGACATAGACATGGCCAACATGCATATGAGAAAATGCTCTGCATCACTTGCCATCAGGGAAATACAAATCAAAACCACAATGAGATACCACCTCACACCAGTGAGAATGGGGAAAATTAACAAGGCAGGAAACAACAAATGTTGGAGAGGATGCGGAGAAAAGGGAACCCTCTTACACTGTTGGTGGGAATGTGAACTGGTGCAGCCACTCTGGAAAACTGTGTGGAGGTTCCTCAAACAGTTAAAAATAGACCTGCCCTACGACCCAGCAATTGCACTGTTGGGGATTTACCCCAAAGATACAAATGCAATGAAACGCCGGGACACCTGCACCCCGATGTTTCTAGCAGCAATGGCCACGATAGCCAAACTGTGGAAGGAGCCTCGGTGTCCAACGAAAGATGAATGGATAAAGAAGATGTGGTTTATGTATACAATGGAATATTACTCAGCTATTAGAAATGACAAATACCCACCATTTGCTTCAACGTGGATGGAACTGGAGGGTATTATGCTGAGTGAAGTAAGTCAGTCGGAGAAGGACAAACATTATATGTTCTCATTCATTTGGGGAATATAAATAATAGTGAAAGGGAATAAGGGAAGGGAGAAGAAATGTGTGGGAAATATCAGAAAGGGAGACAGAACGTAAAGACTGCTAACTCTGGGAAACGAACTAGGGGTGGTAGAAGGGGAGGAGGGCGGGGGGTGGGAGTGAATGGGTGACGGGCACTGGGTGTTATTCTGTATGTTAGTAAATTGAACACCAATAAAAAATAAATTAAAAAAAAAAAAAAGAAATTACAAGCCAGAAGAGAGTGGCAAGATGTACTCAAATGCTGAATGGGAAAAATCTGCAGTCAAGAATACTCTACCAAGAAAGGTATCATTCAGAGTAGAAGGAGAGATAAAGAGTCTCCAGACACAAAAGCTAAAAAGTTCATGATACTAAACCAGCCCTGCAAGAAATAATAAAGGGACTCTGATTGGAAAGGAGAAAACCAAAAGTGACAGTATAAAGGCAGGTAACACAAAAGCAGTAAAAATGAGTAATTCTGAAAAAAAAAGTCAGTCAGAAACTCACAAATAAAAAGATAAAAATATAACAGCTTACACTAAAACTAGGGAGGAAAGGAGTAAAGAATGGGTTCAAACTTTAACAGCCATCAACATAATGTATACTGAATATGCAGATGCTATATAAACCTAATGGTAACCATATATCAAAAACACTAATAAATATGAAAAGATAAAGAGAAAGAAATCCAAATATATCTACTACAGAAATAAGCAAACCATAAAAAGAGCGAGAAAGATAAGAAAAAACAGAAAAAAACTTTCTGAAACAACACAAAGCAAATAATAAAATGACAATGAATACATATCTATAATAATTACTTGAATGTAAGTGGACTACATGCTCCAATCAAAAGACATAGGGTGGGATCCCTGGGTGGCGCAGCGGGCGTTTTGGCGCCTGCCTTTGGCCCAGGGCGCGATCCTGGAGACCCGGGATCGAATCCCACATCGGGCTCCCAGTGCATGGAGCCTGCTTCTCCCTCTGCCTGTGTTCTCTGTCTCTCTCTCTCTCTCTGTGTGTGTGACTATCATAAATAAATAAAAAATTAAAAAAAAATGATTCTCGATTTCCAAAAAAAAAAAAAAACTCATCTCCATCTCCCCTGCTGCCCCCTGCACTCTCTCTCTCTCTCAAAAAAATAATTCTTAAAAAAAAAAGGACATAGGAACATAGGAAGAAAAAGCAACAAGCAAACCAAAAAAAAGCAAGCACAAAAAAAAAAAAAAAAAAAAAAAAAAGAAAGCAAGACCCATCTATGTTGCCTACAAGAGGCTCATTTTAGACCTAAAGACACCTACAGATTGAAAGTGAGGAGATAGAGAAACATTTATTGTGCAAACATATGTCAAAAGAAAGTCTAATTTATCAAACCAGTAGACTTTAAAACAAAGACTAATAAAAGACAAAGAAGGACATATATAGTAATAAAGGGGACAGACAATACAAGAAGAAGAAGAAACAACAATAGTAAATAGTTATGCACCCAACACAAAAGCACCCAAATACATAAAACAGTTAATAAAAAATCTAAAGGAAATAATTGATAATAATGCAATAATAGTATGGGATTTTAACACCCCACTAACATCAATGGACAGATCATCTAAACAAAATCAATAAGGAAATCATGGATTTGAATTACAGAGTGGAATAGATGGATTTAACATATATCCAGAATATTCAATCCTAAAACAGAATGCACATTCTTTACAAGTGCACATGCAACATTCTCTAGAATAGATCACAGATTCAGCCACAGAACAAGCATCAACAAATTCAAGAATATTGAAATCATACCATGCATTTTCTGACCATAATACCATGAAAGCAGAAGTCAACTACAAGAAAAGGGCAGCCCGGGTGGCTCAGTGGTTTATCGCCGCCTTCAGCCCAGGTTGTGATCCTGGAGACCAGGGATCAAGTCCCATGCCGGGCTGCCTGGATAGAGCCTGCTTCTCCCTCTGCCTGTGCCTCTACCTCCCTCTCTCTCTGTGTGTCTCTTATGAATAAGTAAAAATAAAAATCTTTAAAAATAAAATTTTAAAAATTTTAAAAACACAGAAAAAATGTGGAAAGACCAAAAATACTGGAGATTAAATAACAGGTTACTAAACTATGAATGGGTCAAGCAAGAAATAAAAGAAGAAATTAAAAAGTACATGGAAACAAATGAAAATGAAAACACAATGGTCCAAAACCTTTGGGATGCAGCAAAAGTGATTCAAAGAGGGAAGTATCATTTTCATCTCAAAAAAAAAAAAAAAAAAAAAAAAAAAAAAAAACAAAGAGGGAAGTATATATAGACAATACAGGCATAACCTAAGAAGCAAAAAAAAAAAATCTCAACAACTTAACCTTACACCTAAGGAGTTAGAAAAAGAATAACAAACAAAACCTAAAATCAGCAGGAGGAAGGAATAATAATATTAGAGCAGAAATAAATGATATAAAAAACTAAAAAAATAGAAACAGATCAATGAAACCAGAATCTGATTCTTCAAAAAAAATCAATAAAACTGATAAATATCTAGCCAGACTTATCAAGAAAAAAGAGAAAGGACTCAAAGAAATCACAAAGGAGAGAGAAGAAATAAACACCAACAACCACCTGATATATAAGCAAGTATAAGAGAATGTTGTGAAAAACTATATGCCAACAAATTTGACAACCTAGAAGAAATGAATTCCTAGAAACATGTAAGTACCAAAACTAAAACAGAAAGAAATAGATAATTTGAACAGACTAATAATCAGCAAGAAAATTGAATCACTAATCAAAAAACTCACAACATACAAAATCTAGGACCAGATGGCTTCACAGCCAAATTATACTAACATTTAAAGAAGAGCTTTTCCCCTAATGGAAGGAACACGACAGGGAGTCCACTCTCACCACTTTTCAACATAGTACTGGAAGTCCTAGCCACAGCAATCAGACAACAAAAAAAAATAAATGGCATCCAAATTGGTAAGAAAGAAGTAAAAACTTTCACTATTTGCAGATGACTTGATATTCTATATAGAAAACCCAAGGAGCGTGTGGGTGGCTTAGTCAGTTAAGCATCCAATTCAGTTTCGGCTTAGGTCATGATCTTAGGGTAATGAAATCAAGCCCCACATCAGGCTCTGTACTGAGCACAGAGTCTTCTTGAGGTTCTCTCTCATTCTCTGCCCCTCTCCTGTTCTCATGTGCTCTCTCTCTCTCTAAAAATAAGTAAATAAAATTTAAAAGAAGAAATGTGTGGGAAATATCAGAAAGGGAGACAGAACGTAAAGACTGCTAACTCTGGGAAACGAACTAGGGGTGGTAGAAGGGGAGGAGGGCGGGGGGTGGGAGTGAATGGGTGACGGGCACTGGGTGTTATTCTGTATGTTAGTAAATTGAACACCAATAAAAAATAAATTAAAAAAAAAAGAAAACCCAAAACACCCCACCAAGAAACTGCTAGAACTAGTAAACACATTCAGTGAAGTCACAAGATATAAAATCAAGGTACAGGAATCTGTTCCAGTTCTATATACTAATAATGAAGCAGCAGAAAGAACAATTAAGGGGTCAATCCCACTTTCAACTGCACCAAAAATAATAAGGTACTTAGGAATAAACCTAAACAAAGAGGTAAAAGATCTGTACTCTGAAAACTATAAAACACTGATGAAAGAAATTAAAGATGACCCAGAAATGGAAAGACATTCCATGCTCATGGATTGGAAGGACAAATATTGTTAAAATGTCTATACTACCCAAAGCAATCTACATATTTAATACAATCCCCATCAAAATACCATGAGCATTTTTCACAGAACTAGAACAAACAATTCTAAAATTTTTATGGAACCACAAAAGACTCCATATAACCAAAGAAATTTTGAAAAAGAAAAGCAAAGCTGGAGCTATCACAATGGACTTCAAGTTATATTATAAAGCTGTAGTAATCAAAACTGCATGATACTGGCACAAAAATAGACAATAGGTCAATAGAACAGAATAGAAAGCCCCCAAATAAACCCACAACTATATGGTCAACTAATCTTTGACAAAGCAGGAAAAAGTATCCAGTGGAAAAAAGTCTCTTCAACAAATGGTGTTGAAAAAACTGGACAGCAACATGCAAAAGAAAGAAACTGGACCACTTTCTTACACCAGGCACAAAAATAAATTCAAAATGGGGCACCTGGGTGGCTCAGTTGGTTAAGCATTGCACTCTTGATTTTGGCCTAGGTCACAATCTCAGGGTCCTGGGATCAAGTCCCACACCAGACTCCATGTGTAGCAGGGTTTTCTCGCTCCCTCTCCCTCTGCCCCTACTCCTGCTTGTGCTCGTACTCTCTCTCTCTCTTTTAAAATAAATAAATAAATATTTTTTAAAAATTAAAAAATAGGAGTGCCTGGGTGACTCAGTTGGTTAAGCCAACTGCCTTTGGTCAGGTCATGATCCCAGAGTCCTGCGATCGAGCTCCATGTCTGGCTCCCTACTGAGCAGGGAGCCTACTTCTCCCTCTCCCCCTGCCCTACCCCCTGCTCATGCTCTTGCTCTCTCTCAAATAAATAAATAAATAAAATCTTTATTTTTTTTTAATTTTAAAAACTAAAAGAAATAAATTCAGGGGCACCAGGATGGCTCAGTTGCTTGAGCATCTGCCTTCGGCTTGGGTTGTGATCCTAGGACCCCAGGATCGAACCCAGCATTGCGCTCCTTGCTCGGTAGGAAGCCTGCTTATCCCTTTCCCTCTGGCTCCCCCTCATATGTTAACTAACTGTGCTCTCTCTGTCAAATAAACAAATCAAATCTTTTTTAAAAATTCAAAATGGATTAAAGATCTAAATGTGAGACTTGAAACCATAAAAATCTTAGAAAAAACAAGGCAGTAACCTCTGGTATCGGCTGTGGCAACTTTTTTCTAGATATGTTTCCTGAGGCAAGGGGGAGAAAAGCAAAAATAAATTATTGGGACTACAAAATAAAAAGCTTCTGTACAGTGAAAGAGACAATCAACAAAATGAAAGAGCAATCTACAGAATGGGAGAAGATATTTTCAAATGACATATCCAATAATGGGTTAGTATCCAAAATATATAAAGAACTAATACAAATCAACACCCAAAAACCAAATAATCAAATTTAAAATGGGCAGAAAACATGAACAGACATTTCTCCAAAGAAGACATACAGATGGCCAACAGACACATGAAAAGATGTTCATCACTTACCATCAGAGAAATGCAAATTAAAACCACAATGAGATATCACCTCACACCTGTCAGGATGGCTAAAATCAACAACAAAAGAAACAACAGGTGCTGATGAGGATTGTAGAGAAAAAAGAGCCCTGTTGTACTGTTGGTGGGAATGCAAACTGGTGCAGCCAATATGGAAAACAGTATTGGCGGTTATTCAAAAAGTTAAAAATAGACCTACCTTATCCAGCAATCACACTACTAAGTATTTACCTAAAGGATATGAAACACTAATTCAAAGGGATACACGTGCCCTGATGATTATAGCATCAGTATTTACAATAGTCAAGATATGGAAGCAGCCCAAGTGTATTTTGATTGATAAATGGATAAAGAAGAGGTTAGGGGCACCTGAGTGGCTCAGTCAGCATCATACTCTTCATATCACCTCAGGTCTTGATCTCAGGGGTCATGAGTTCAAGCACCACATTGGGCTCTAAGTTTTTGGAGCCTACAGACTCCAAAAAAAAAAAAAAAAAGGGTTGTGGAATATTACAATGGAATATTACTCAGCCATAAAAAAGAATGAAACCCTACTATTTGCAACAACATGGATGGAGCTAGAGAGTATTATGCTAAGTGAAACAAGTCAATCAGAGAAAGACAAATACCATATGACTTCATTCATATGTAGAATTTAAGAAACAAAACAACAAGCAAAGGGTAAAAATAAGAGAGAGAGAGAGAGAAATCAAGAAACAGATTCTTAATTACAGGGAACAAACTGATGGTTACCAGAGGGGTTAAATAGGTGATGAGGATTAAGGGAGTGCACTTGTGGTGATGACCTACAGGTGATATATGGAAGTGTGAATCACTATATTGTACACCTGGAACTAATATAACATTGGTATATTAATATAACATTGTATATTAACTAACTGGAATTAAATAAAAACTTAAAAAATGAATAACTACTGATAAACACTACAGCCTGGATAGATCTTCAAGGAATTATCCTTTTAAAAATCCCTTAAAAGTTATGTACAATATGATTTCATTGATAGAACTTTCTTGAAACCATTAGAATTCTAGAGATATAGATTAATGGTTACTAGGGGTTACAAAACTGGGAGGAGGGGAAAGTGAGTGTGGGTATAAAGGGGTAATAGGAAGGATCCTTGTGGTGATGGCACTCTTCTATATCTTGATGTGGTGGTCCTCATGCAAATCTACACATATGGTAAAATATTTATAACTAAATAACACACATATATATGCACCACATGTAAAACTGGTTGAAATCTGAATATTGTAGATATATCAATGTCAATTTCTTGATTGCAATGTTGTATTATATTTCTGCAAATTATTACCATTGGGGTAACTAAGTACAAGATAGACTGGGATCTTTCAGAGTTATTTCTTATAACTGCATATGAACCTACAATTATATAAAACTAAGAACTACAGACTAAAAACTACAAGTACTGTAGAGAGAAATGGATGAAATAACGAAATAAATAGAGATATATACCTTGCTCATGGATTGGGAGATTCGATATTGTTAAGATGTTAATTCTTCCTAAATCCAGTGACAGATTCAACACAATCTCAGTCAAATTCCAGAGAAACTTTTTAAATAGAAATCGAAAGCATGTAAGAATCTAGAATATTCAGAAGAACCTTACAAAGGAACAACAAAGTTGGAAAGTCTACATTACTTCATTCCAAGGCTTATAGTAAAGCAACAATAATGAAGAAAGTGTGGTATCGGCACAGTGACAGAAATGTACCAATGGAGGAGATGTCTGGCTGGCTCAGTCACTGGAGCATGTGACTCTTGATCTTGGGGACAGACGTTCCAGTCCCACGTGTGTGATTACTGAAAAATAAAATCTCCCAAAAAAAGAAATATACCAATGGAACAAAATTGAGACCTGCATGTTATGTATATACAGACATCTGATTATAGACAAAGATTTAAAGGAAGATTATAGGGGAAATAACTTCTTTCAACACTGAGTCTAGGCCCCCCACCTCGCCCTCGGGGCTCAGTCGCCCGCGCTCTCCCCACTCGGCCAGCGGCCCCCCCGGCCGGGGTCATGGGGGGGCCTCTTGGGGTGCGCCGCACTTCCCTGGGCTGCTGAGTGACCCTCGGGTCTCCGGGCCGAGCCTGCTCACGCCCCAACTCGGGAGGGTCCTCCTGGACTCGAGAGCGGACCCTGGTTGCAGTGGAGCCAGATGGGGTGCAGCGTTGGCTTGTGGGGGGGGTGATCCAGCGCTTCGAGAGGAGGGGCTTCAAGCCAGTGGGGGTGAAGATGCTGCAGAGGCGCCGGACAGAGTCCTTGCTGAGCACTACCATGACCTGCAGACGAAGCCCTATACCCAGCCCTCATCAGCTACCAGGACCTCTGGCCCCGTGGTGGCCATGGTCTGGGAAGGCCCCAATGTGGTCGGCTCCCCGAGGACCGTGATAGGGCACACCGACTCAGCTGAGACCGCCCCCGCACCATCGGGGGACTCAGCGTCCACATCAGCAGGAACATCATTCACGCCAGCGACTCCGTGGAGGGGGCCCCAAGGGACAGCCAGCTATGGTTTCAGAGCAGCGAGCTGGTGCCCTGGGCAGACGAAAACCACCAGAGCAGCATCTACGCGGCCTGAGCACTCGGGCTGCCCTCAGCCACCCCAGCAGCCACCCAGGATCAACTACCTCTGTCGTCCAGACCCGGAGCCCACACCCACAGTCTGCCCTTCTGTCCCAGACCCCGTCTACCTTCTGCTCCACCTACCCCGAGGAGCTGAGCAACCAACTCTATGTGCCTTTTACTATCCTGAGCCAGGAAGAAATTGGACCAAATCCTTTCTATACCAAAGTGCACCAGACAACCTTTGGGGTGTCTCCAAAAGTATGTAGTGTAAGCGCCCTTCCCCAAGGGGTGTGGGACATTAGCATTCACTGTGTTGTGGAGGGGCGTGGGTCGTTTATTACAGTTTCTTTCTGCCATCTCTGAGATTAGGGATGAGGACTTCATGCAAAGTAGTAAGAGTTTGAGAGTAGAAATAAAGCTTACCCGCACACACACACACAACACCTGAGTCTAGAAAAATTAGATACCCATATATAAAAATAAATAAATAAATTTTGATCCATACTTCACACCATACAAAAAGTTAAACCAAAATGGATCACAAAACTAAATGTAAAACCTAGAACTATGAAACTTCCAGAAAAAGGAGAAAATATTTATTAATTTGAGTTATTGATCAATTTTTAGATACATTAAAAAGCACAATCTAGTAGTGAAATAAATTGATAAATTAGACTTCATTCGAATAAACTAATCTTTGAAAGGCACTATTAAGGGCTGGGTGGGTGGCTTAGTCAGTTGAATGTCTAACTCTTGGTTTCCGTTCAGGTCATGGTATCATGGGTAATGGGATCGAGCCGGTGTCAGGTTCCACACTCAACAAAGAGTCTGCTTGAAGATTCTCTCCTTCTGCCCTTCCCACCATGTGCATACTTGCACACACATACTCTCTCAATAAATAAATCTTTTTTTAAAAGGTACTATTAAGAGAGTTAAAAGACAAGCTAGAGTCCTGGAGAAAATATTTGCCAGTCACATATTTATAAAGGACTTGTACTGACAATGTGTAAAGAGCTCTCAAACCCAGTAATAAAGAATCAAACAATCCAATAAAAAGTAGGAAAAGGATTTATTTTTTTAAGATTTATTTATTCATGAGAGAAACAGAGAGAGAGAGAGGCAGAGACACAGGCAGAGGGAGAAGTAGGCTCCATGCAGGGAGTCCGATGCGGGACTCGATACCGGGTCTCCAGGATCAGGCCCTGGGCTGAAGGCGGCGCTAAAATCGCTGAGCCACCCGCGCTGCCCCCGACTTATTATTTTTAAAGATTTTATTTATTTATTCATGAGAGTTACAGAGAGAGAGAGAGAGAGAGGCAGAGAGATAGGCAGAGGGAGAAGCCGGCCCCATGCAGGAAGCCCGATGTGGGACTCGATCCAGGACTCTGGGATCACGCCTGGAACAAAGGCAGACACTCAACGTCTGAGCCACCTGGGCATCCCAGGAAAAGGATTTACATAGTCACATAACCAAAAGAGATACACAGTAGCAAAAAAGTCACATGAATAGATGCTCAGCATAATTTTTATGTTAGGGAAATGCAATAAAACCACAATGAGAGATACAACAAGTCTATACGAATGCCTAAAGTTGAAAAGGCTAACCATACCAAGTGTTGGGGAGGATGTGAAGCACTGAAACTTTCATACACTACTTGTTAAAACATGAAATGATACAATCATTTTGGAAAATAGTTTGAGCTTTTCTTAAAAAGGTTAAACATTACACCTACCATATGGGTCCAGCCATTCCACTCCCTAGATTTTTACCAAAGAGAAAGGAAAATAAATGTCCACACAAAGATTTATATATACATGTTCACAGAAGCTTTACTTATAATAGCCAATACTGGAAACAAACCCAAAAAAGGAGGTTATATGGCCAATTGTGGTATGTCCACATGATGTAGTACTACTCAGAATAAAAAGGAATGAAGTATTGATGAACCTACTGAAGACTTAGCTCCCCCTATGCTGGTGACTTTCACCTCTCTAGAAAATTTCCTCCTTGGAGCACCTGGGTGCTCAGTTGGTAAAAGTGGCTGACTCTTGGTTTTGGCTCAGGTCATGATCTTATGGTCCTAGGATCAAGCGCCCACTCAGCAGGGAGTCTCCTTGAAGATTCTCTCTCTCTTCCTCTTCCTCTCCCTCCTACACTCTCTCACACACTCTCTCTAAAATAAATACATCTTAAAAAGAAAAAAAAGAAAATTTCCTCCTTAACCCAATTCAAGATCAATTATTTCTTACTCTGGATTTCCTAGTACTTTTATATTACATATGCACTTTTTCAAAAAGTGCACACAGTAATATATTGCTTATTAATTCAGTATAAAGCCACAAATCTGCATTCCTCTCTCATGTATACTGATTCACAGATAACAAAAGCTGGGACGCCTGGGTGGCTCAGTCAGTTGAGTGTCTGCCCTTTGGCTCAGGTCATGATCCCAGGGTCCTGGGATCGAGCCCCATGTCACCCCATGTCAGAATCCCTGCTTGCTGGGGAGCCCTGCTTTTCCCTCTCTCTGTGTTCCTCCCCCCAACCCCTCCCCCTGCTAGTGCTTTCTCTCACTCTGATCTCCATCTCTCTCTCTCAAATAAATAAATAAAATCTTAAAAAAAAAACCTTCTCATCATAGAACATTCACCTAACAACTGCAGAATATATATACCTTTCAAATATACCAGGAACATGCATCTAGGTACACCATATTATAGCCATAAAAGAATTCTCAGTAAATTTCAAGTGATTCAAATCACACAGAGGATATTTTCTAGCCAAAAGAATGAATTTAAATTAGAACTCAAAAACAGAACAAACTATGTAGAACACTAAATATTCAGAAATTAAGCAACACAGATTTAATAATCCGTGGATCAGGGGATCCCTGGGTGGCTCAGTGGTTTCGCGCCTGCCTTCAGCCCGGGGCGTGATCCTGGAGACCCGGGATCAAGTCCCACTTCGGGCTCCCTGCATGGAGCCTGCTTCTCCCTCTGCCTGTGTCTCTGTCTCTGTCTCTCTCTCTCTGTGTCCCTCATGAATGAATAAATAAAATCTTAAATAATAATAATAATAATAATCCATGGGTCAAAGGAGAAATCACATAAGATATTAGAAAATATTTGAACTGAATGAAAATGAAAAATATCAAAATTTAAGGATTTCAGGTAAGGCACTATTTGATGGAAGATATATAGCTTTAAATGCTTATATTAAAAAATAAAAGGAGCTCCTGGGTGGCTCAGTTGGTTGGAAATCCAACTCTTGATCTTAGCTCAGGTCATGGTCTCAGGGTCGTGGGATCATATGTATACATATATATATGACAACCCATTAAGATGGCAAACCTAAATAAATGGAGAAAAATACTGTGTTCATAGATTGCAAGACTCAGCATACTAAAGCCATCAACTCTTAAATTAATACATAGGTTTAATGCAAATCCATAAAAATTTCAGCAAGGTTTTTTTGTAGATAATAGACACACTTATTATAAAATTTATGTGGAAAGGCACAAGCCTTAGAATAGCTAAAATAATCTTGAATAATAAAAGAATCATGAAGGAGGAATCACTCTACCTGATATTAAGCCCTACTATTTAGCTACAGTAATCAAGACAGTGTGACTCTGATCAGTGGAACAGAATAAAGAACTCAGAAATAAACTCATGCAAATGTGCCCAACTGATTTTTGACCAAGGCATAATAGGAATGATAGTCTTTTCCAAAAATAGTGCTAGAGTAATTGGACATCCATAGGCAAAAAAGTCATAATAATAAACTTAAAAAGATTATTGACCGGGGCTCCTGGGTGACTTAGTAGGTTAAATATGTGCCTTTGTTTCAGGTCATAATCTCAGGGTCCTGCAATTGAGCCCTGCATCAGGCTCTCTACTCAGTGAGGAATCTGTTTCTCCCTCTCCCTCTGTTCTCTCTCTCTCACTCTCTCTCTCTCTCTCTGTCTCTCTTTTTCTCTGTCTCTCTTTCTCTCTCCCTTTCTCAAATAAATAAAATATTTAGAAAAATCATTTACCTAACCCTTATACAAGAATTAACTCAAAATGGAACAGAGACTTAAATGTAAAATGTAAAACTAAAACTTTTAGGATAAATTTATAGAAACTTTTGAAAATGTCTGAAACTTCTAAAAAATTTTTTCAAAACTTTGAGGAAAAAGAAATGGGAGGAAAGCTTCAGGATCTAGGGCCAGACAATGTGTTCTTATGCTTAACACCAAAAGCAAGATTCATAAAAGGCAACATCAATGAATTGGACTTCATCAAAATGAAAAACTTTTGTTCAGTGAAAGTCCATGTAAAAGGATGAAAAGACAATCTATGGAGAAAATATATCCAACAAAAGACAAGAATCTAGAATATATAAAAACTCTCAAAAGTTAGCAGTTTAAAAAAGCAGATAATCCAACTAGAAAATGGTGTATCTCTATGGTATACTTCTTTTTGTGAGAGAGAGAGAATGCTGCAAGTGGTGGGGGCCAGAGGAAGAGAGAGAATCCTAAGCAAACTCTCCCCACTGAGCATGGAGCCCACTGCAGGACTCAATACCACAACTCTAAGACCATGACCTGAGCCAAAGTCAAGAGTTGGATGCTCAACTGACTGAGCCATCCAGGTGCCCCTCTCTATGGTATACTTCTTTTTGTTTTTAAGATTTTATTTGGGCAGCCCCGGTGGTTGCAGCGGTTTAGTGCCACCTGCAGCCCAGGGCATGATCCTGGAGACCCTGGATCGAGTCCCACATCAGGCTCTCTGTATGATGTCTGCTTCTCCCTCTGCCTGTGTCTCTGCCTCTCTCTCTCTGTCTCTATGAATAAATAAATAAAATCTTTAAAAAAAGACTCAGAGAGAGAGGCAGAGACACAGGCTGAGTGAGAAGCAGGCTCCTTGCAGGGCACCCAGTGCGGAACTCGATCCCAGGACCCAGGGATCATGCCCTAAGTTGAAGGCAGGCACTCAACCCTGAGCCACCCAGGCATCCCTCTATGGTATACTCCTAACCAAAAGCATAAAGGGGTACTGGCTGGCTCAGTCAGAAAAGCATGCAAATCTTGATCTTGGGGTCATGAGTTCAAGCCCCACCCTAGGTGTAGAAATTACTAAAATATATAATAAATATAATATATATAATAAATAAATGTAAAATAAATAATAATATTTTAAAATTTTAAAAGGCCGTGATATATTTTTTTAAAAATTAAAAGGCTCAAAAGAGACATTTCACTGAAGAAGATCTATAGATGGCAAGTAGCACAGGAAGGATGTTCAACATCATTAGCCATTAGGGAAATAGTCGGAAAAAGGGGGACCTGGCAACTGCTACCACAGCAGCCAGAATCACACCACGAGCCCAGTATGTACAGTGTGGACGCTGCAGCTGCTGTTGACATGAATGTTGGATGGACATCACAGTGAGGATGTGGCCATGTAGGTCATCCAGGACCCCACCGAGGCCCCACTTCTTTTGCAAGGAGTACTGGGGGGAATGAGTGACTGGTGTTTGAAGTTCTTAGCTTCTATCCTAGAAGGCAGGATTATAGAAAGGGAATGTCATTGAAGGGCTCCTAAAAAAACAAAAGATGCTGCATTTCCTATCTAGAGTTCAGACCATGAGAAATGACATTTCCCACTTCATTCCTGATGGCCAGATCATGCTTAGAGAACTGGATTTACTTCTGAGCTTCACTATATAAACAGGGCATTATAAAACAAGAGAACGCACAGAGGAGAGTGACAATGGCATGTAAAGAAAACTGCTTTGAAAACTAGTGGAAAGAAGATACTTACAGGGCTCTGAAAGCTATTTTTCAAATGTGTTAAAGGACTATCACAAAGGGCAAATGGTCTGTTAATTTTGTCTGGCTACAGAGGACAGGAGCTAGGACCAAGTGTTAGGGAAATAGATTTCAGCTTCAAATAGGGGAAAAACCTGTAATGATTTAAACGGGTCTAAGTGGAAAGCCCTTCTTTGAAAAATTAGATCTTAAATGTTCTCACCACACACACACACACACACACACACACACACACACACGGTAACTATGTGAGGCGATGGCTATGTTAACTAACCTTATTCTGATAATCATTTCCCAATACATATGCATATCAAATCATCCTGTAAACCTGACTTGTATACAATGTTAGATGTCAAGTATTAATCTCAAAGCTGGGAAAACAAAACCAAAAACCTGTTGTTTTCAACTATATTGAATCTATAGATAATTATTATGTTTAAATGTTTACTTCTCTGATTCATGACCATATTCTATCAATATGAATCTTCTTAATTTGGATCTTCTTGAATATACTTCAATAAATTTTTATATTAACAAAAAGAAGTTCCTGGGCCTTACTCCACAACAGTGGCACAGCATCCGAGCTTGGCAGCTTCAGCCTATCTAGAAGGCCAATAGGGCCAAAGCTACCAAGGGTTGACTGAAGGATTCAGTAGCCTCTTGTTAAATAACTGTTGCATTAGAAGGAGAGCTGGTGTGTTAAGATTTGGTCCAAGTTTAGTAAGTCAGTTTGGAAGAGGAGAGAAGGGCATTATTCTAAGAATATGGGACAGATTGTCCCAAGGCCTAGCCCCGACAAACTTGAGTTGTGGAGTGATTGGACTATCATAATAGGAGAATCAGGAGGAGGGGAAGGAAGAGGAGGAGAGGAGAAAGTGAGGAATGGGAGCTGAGAACAAGTCTCCTAACTTCCTGGCTAGGATACTTTCTTTACAACCTCTTAGAAGAACTGCCCCACTACTCCCTCTTCTTGCCTTATGACTACTTTATAGCAACTACCCCTCTAATGCTAAGGATATTTCATTTTCTATTAAGGCTTTGCTGTTTAACCTCATTTTAAAGGTTTTGTGATGGCATTTATTCTTATGTCACAGGGGTTTGAGCCATGGTGTTGTCCTAAGAGCTTTAGTTGGAAGATAGGCTAAATGTGCTGACTCCCAGATAATTAGGACAAGTGTGAAAAATGAACATGGGCAAGAAAATGTCAGGGTTTATGAACAGGATAATGTTTAGGAATCACTATAGTAGGGGATCCCTGCGTGGCTCAGTGGTTTAGCGCCTGCCTTCGGCCCAGGGCATGATCCTGGAGTCTCAGGATTGAGTCCCACATTGGGCTCCCTGCATGGAGCCTGCTTCTCCCTCTACCTGTGTCTCTGCCTCTCTCTCTCTCTCTGTGTCTCTCATGAATAAATAAATAAAATCTTAAAAAAAAAAGTAATCACTATAGTAGTTGGCCCAGGACAGGACGGAGGAAAATGGCAGATGCCAAGCAGTTGTCAGAAAAAGTAGTTCACAAGCACACGTCAAACACCCCTTGACAGTTCCCGGGACATCGGACAAGGAATTCAATGGGAATTGGATTCCCTCTTTAAAAATGGATAGAATCTAAGGCAAATAAATACTATACATTTTCATCAGTGTAAACAAATTCTTCCTCTCAGCCACCATGATTAAGAGAGACATGGGATTAAAAAAAGAGAGAGACATGGGATGCTTCAGGAAAATTCTACATTTATAAGATGAAAAGGTTATGAGGCTGTCCATCTCCAGGAAATAAATTATACAAAGCACACAGTCAAAGGCCTCGGGGGAGAAAGAAGAAAGCAGAAATTTGCCATCGATTTTAGCTTCTTAGCAGCACACTGCTAAGTGATCTTTCTCCCCAGTCCTTCTAAAGACAGAGAACCGTAAGTGCAAGTTTTACAGAGTGCCAGAGAGAGTGTGGTGTCACCATGGTATCGGGCCACGGGAGGCAAAGCTGACTGAATGGTGGTCCATCTTAGTTAATGATGTTGCTAGGAAACCCACATTTGCCAAGGCTCTACCCACTCTGCTTTCTGTGCATCATTTACCCACCACAAAATAACATGGCAGCATCACCCACAAAGTTGGAAGGATTGCCCATCACAAAACAGACTGGGCAAGGCCCCTGCAGGCAAGGCAGAAGGCAGCCTATTGCTGCTCCCCACACACTGGCCATACTGTCCCTTTGAGGCAGCTCACCCATTTCCCCCTGACACCCACCGCAAGGCCGCAAGGCCGGAACGGCTGCCAGGCCCGCTGTGCCCTGGCTTAGGCAGCCCACGCTGCAAAGCGGGCAGGAGGCATCCCAACAGTGACAGTGAGAATCTGGCTGCAGGCAAGGTAAAGGACAGGCCTGGCGGAAATCTCACCGGGAAACCGGAAGTCATGCACACTAGGATGGGACTGCTGGGAGCAGCTGGCAGCAGGAAACACAGCCTGAGAGTGATCCGCTGTGCCTGCAGTACTTAATAAGCACACAGTTTCTGCAAGACGCTACCCTGGTCACTGGGGACCACAGGTAAACCAGAAACTGTAGAGCCCATCAGCGAGTCTCTAAATCTCTAACTAGAAACCAACATGTGCATTGCTGAAGCAGAGGGGTGAGCTAAATGCTGCGAGGAGACCAAGAAGGAAATCCACCAATAACCCAGGAGAAGCCATTGGCTCCTTTCAGTGCTCCTTAGGGGCAGGGATTATGGGAGTCAGTACAACTTACACGTATAGGGTCAGGACAGAGTAGCAGGGATGGCTGGCTGCCTGCCTGAGGCAATGAGGGAGAAAAGGGGAGAGAGTCACTAGCACTAGGTCTAGAGGCATGATAAGAATCTCATCAAACCCCAAGGTAGATTAATTAGACCCAGGAAATGTGGCTTCTAGATCAGTGCTGTCCAATCAAATGCAACGTAAGCTACATATCCAAGCCCATACGTATTTTGAAATTTTCCAGCAGTCACACTGAACAAAAAAATTAAAAAGAACACATGAAATTAATAGTATTTTTTTATTTCACAAAATATATCCAAAATTGTCATTTCAATGTATAATCAATTTAGACAAAATGTTAATATTTTATGAAGTAGTTTACTTTTTTTTTTTTTTTTTGCATGCTAAGCTCTCAATTAGGACCAGCCACATTTCAAGTGGCTGCTGACCATTGTATTGGACAGCACTGTTCTAGACAAAGGGGTTGGGATCAAAGAATAGAAGAAAAAAGAACAAAAGCTAACAGCACCTATAAAGATCCAAGCTTTGACAACGATATCCATACCAGTGCATAAAAGAGTCAGGAAACAATAACAGGTCTTGCTCATAAAGAGGATTACAACTACCACTCATCAAGTTCTTGCTGTGTACAATCACTTTACATGCACCGGATCATTTCATTCTTAGAGAGACCCCATGAAGTTTATATGCCATCATCCCCTTTCTACAGATGAGAAAACTGAGCCTCAGAGATGTGAAATAGCCTGTCCAAGGTCACAAAGCTGGTAAGAAAGAGGATTTGAGTTTATGTTTGACTGAGTCTGAAGAAAGTCCTCTCAACCACTTACTACATTTAAATTGCTCTTCACCTGCTGCTTGGCCTCCTACGATGCATCATGCATCAGCCTCCTTAGATCAAAAGCTGCCTGTGTCGGGCAGCCTGGGGGCTCAGCAGTATAGCACCACCTTCAGCCCAGGGCCTGATCCTGGAGACCTGGGATTGAGTCCCATGTCGGGCTCCCTACATGGAGCCTGCTTCTCTCTCTCTCTCATGAATAAATAAAATCTTTTTTAAAAAAAAGCTGCCTGTGTCAAGGCTGTCTTACTCATCTTGTCATATCCTCCCATAGGTACCACTTCTAAGATGACCAGAGCTTATGAATGAATGAAGGTCACTCTTAGTTTCATTTGTTTATTTACATATTCTGACCCCCTAAATGTATCCACAGGGCTGGGTGCTGAATGACTGTTGAACATCTCTCTCCACCCCCAACCACCACCAATGTCAAGTCTTATTCACCCTGAAAGAAAATAATAAATGCAACCTTTGAGGTTATGGAAAAAGAATGTACAAGCCATTGGATTTGGCCAGGGAGGAAGTCATCGGTGATTCTGGAGGGCACAAGTTCAGGAAAATGCAGGAAAGAAATTTGAGGGGCTTGGATCCTCCAGATAAGTGAGGGCCTCTGCTCAAGGTAAGGGGGTGAGGGGAGGCTGGGTTTTGAGGAGAGCAGAGTGGAAGAAAGAAGTAGGAAAAGGCTGCAGGATCCACACAAGTGAAAGGCAGGATGGCAATGCAAGGGGCAGCCTTAACTGACAAGGCCTCACAACCTGGGCAATATTTAGCCAAGGATTGGATGAGGTCACTGAATACACTATGTGGATAGAGAAGAGATAGAGGAGCAGATGTGGAGCACCCTGCCACTGATTTACAGGTGGCAGTCTGAAGGTAATATGGAAGTCACTAGTGACACTGACCACAGTACTCTCACTGGTAGGAGTTAAACCTCGCTAGAGTAGGTTCAAGTGTGAAGGGGAGAAGACAAATTGGAAAGAATGAATCCAAACCATTTTCTTGAGGCATTTTACTGTAAAAGGAGGTTTAGGAAGAGGATGCTGAGGATGTTGTTGAAGCCCTGAAGAGTAGGAGCAGAGAGGATAATCTGGAGGCTGTTGGAAGACTAGGGGGGCACATTTTTAACTGATGCTCATTATTTAAAAAAAAACACACACTTTTTAATGAAGTAGTAACTAAAATGGGAGAATAAAAAGTCCAACTGCTACTGGTGATCTGCATCACTATATGGGATAATACATTACTTTGATGAAGATGATAATGACAGTAATCAATACTAATATCGATGATAAATACTACAATCCAAACAGTTGAGTGATTGCTCTGTGCCAAGCTCTGCGTTACGTACTATGAAATTAACTCCTTGATCCTCACAACCACAGCAGGTAAATTTGACAGATAAGAGAACTGATGCACAGAAGATTACATAACTTTCCCAAAGGTGTACGTTGGTGAAGTTAGGATGTGAACCCAAACATTCTGCTTCCAGATCCCTTGTGAGAATTAGGAGTGTGAGTGTGAGTGGCAGGTGCTGACACAGTGAGGTAAATAACAATTCTTGCTTTCCAGAGTGACGGCTCACCTGGGTCGGCAGGTACACATGGTGGAGATACTTCTATCTCTTCTCTATCATGCCCAAACGATAAGCATAAACAGATGTGCCAGATCCTCAAACATTCCAATGTTCTTCCCTTCTGGTCCAATTGAGACACTCTTCAGCTCCTTAGAGGATGTTAGTAGAATACAGACCCTCTACTTCATGCACTTGCTTATATTATGTGGTTAATGCACATATTTCTCTGAGGTTTCATAAATTTCAGGGAAGCTACAGTTGAAATCAACACACAAGAAGTTTTTGAGGAGAAATAAGCTAGCACTAGTAGGTCTGGGTAACACTGAAAAAATTATTGCTATTTTCCGGCTGAGTAATCCCCATTATGAAATGACTTGAACTCTCCATCTAATACAGCAGAGAAAAAAAGAGTAGGATGTTCCCTTACAATGCCTATCAGTGGCATTGGCACATGGAGGAGAAGTGGAAGGTGACCCTGGCAGTGGTTGGTTGTCAGGTCAGGCATGGCTATTGCAGTTACATCCTGAGTTGAAGGAAGAAATTTCACCAGATCTCCTCCTCCTCCTTCAAACAACTCAAATGGCCAAGCTGAGATGGGAAAGGAGGAGTAATGGAACATTAAAATGAGGGGTATTCAAGTTCCCACCCTTGGGCTATGCACCTGACCACCTAAGAGCTATCAAAGGAAAGGACCATTAGATCTTCTCAAGAGAATGTACCAGAGAAATTAAAAAGGACCACCCCAACTGAGCTGCAGACATCATCCTAAGACATATTGACTATCTTTTTGTTTGTTTGGGGTTTTTTTGTTTTGTTTGTTTTGTTTTGTTTTGTTTAGAAGTTCATTTTTGTTAAACAAAACTCCCAGAAAGCAAGCAAGAAAAAAAATAAAGGACCTCAACAATTGGAAAAGTTGGGGAAGGAGGGAAAATTTTGAAAGTAAGTAAGATGAAAATAACGAAAATACCAGCTGACATAAAACAGGGATAGAATGCAGTCTGATCCCCAGACTCCTGAGCAGGGACGTATGCAAAATTAGCACAGGAACACAAAACTACAACAGAAAGATGGTATGTAGCATCGGGACCAAGTATTACACAAAGCATATCGAATTCAGAACTTGCTCATCAAACTGGATTAATTTTCCCTTTTGACAAAATACATTTTGAGTTCAGGTTACGTCACAGGAATATTTTTTCTTTTTTATTTTATTTATTTTTTTTTTTTGATTTTTTTTTTTTGAATTTTTTTTTTATTTAATTTATTTTTTTATTGGTGTTCAATTTACTTAACATACAGAATAACACCCAGTGCCCGTCACCCCATTCACTCCACCCCCCGCCCTCCTCCCCCTTCTACCACCCCTAGTTCGTTTCCCAGAGTAGCAGTCTTTACGTTCTGTCTCCCTTTCTGACTATTCCCACACATTTCTTCTCCCTTCCCTTATTTTCCCTTTCAGCTATTATTTATTATTCCCCAAATGAATGAGAACATATAATGTTTGTCCTTCTCTGACTGACTTACTTCACTCAGCATAATACCCTCCAGTTTCCATCCACGTTGAAGCAAATGTGGGGTATTTGTCATTTCTAATAGCTGAGTAATATCCCATGTATACATAAACCACATCTTCTTTATCCATTCATCTTTCGATGGACCACCGAGGCTCCTTCCACAGTTTGGCTATAGTGGCCATTGCTGCTAGAAACATCGGGGTGCAGGTGTCCCGGCGTTTCATTGCATTTGTATCTTTGGGGTAAATCCCCAACAGTGCAATTGCTGGGTCGTAGGGCAGGTCTATTTTTTAACTGTTTGAGGAACCTCACACAGTTTTCCAGAGTGGCTGCACCAGTTCACATTCCCACCACAGTGTAAGAGGGTTCCCTTTTCTCCGCATCCTCTCCAACATTTGTTGTTTCCTGCCTTGTTAATTTTCCCCATTCTCACTGGTTGTGAGGGGTATCTCATTGTAGTTTTGATTTGTATTTCCCTGATGGCAAGTGATGCAGAGCATTTTCTCATATGCATGTTGGCATGTCTATGTCTTCCTCTGTGAGATTTCTGTTCATGTCTTTTGCCCATTTCATGATGGATTGTTGGTTTCTTTGGTGTTGAGTTAATAAGTTCTTATAGATCTTGGAACACTAGCCCTTTATCTGATATGTCATTTGCAATATCTATTCTCCCATTCTGTAGGTTGTCTTTGAGTTTTGTTGACTGTATCCTTTTGCTGTGCAAAAGCTTCTTATCTTGATGAAGTCCCAATAGTTCATTTTTGCTTTTGTTTCTTTTGCCTTCGTGGATGTATCTTGCAAGAAGTTACTATGGCGAGTTCAAAAGGGTGTTGCCTGTGTCTTCTCTAGGATTTTGATGGAATATTGTCTCACATTTAGATCTTTCATCCATTTTGAGTTTATCTTTGTGTATGGTGAAGAGAGTGGTTCTAGTTTCATTCTTCTGCATGTGGATGTCCAATTTTCCCAGCACCCATTATTGAAGAGACTGTCTTCTTCCAATGGATAGTCTTCCTCTTTATCGAATATTAGTTGCCCATAAAGTTCAGGGTCCACTTCTGGATTCTCTATTCTGTTCCACTGATCTATGTGTCTGTTTTTGTGCCAGTACCACACTGTCTTGATGACCACAGCTTTGTAGTACAACCTGAAATCTGGCATTGTGATGCCCCCAGATATGGTTTTCTTTTTTAAAATTCCCCTGGCTATTCGGGGTCTTTTCTGATTCCACACAAATCTTAAAATAATTTGTTCTAACTCTCTGAAGAAAGTCCATGGTATTTTGATAGGGATTGCATTAAACGTGTATATTGCCCTGGGTAACATTGACATTTTCACAATATTAATTCTGCCAATCCATGAGCATGGAATATTTTTCCATCTCTTTGTGTCTTCCTCAATTTCTTTCAGAAGTGTTCTATAGTTTTGAGGGTATAGATCCTTTACATCTTTGGTGAGGTTTATTCCTAGGTATCTTATGCTTTTGGGTGCAATTGTAAATGGGATTGACTCCTTAATTTCTCTTTCTTCAGTCTCATTGTTAGTGTATAGAAATGCCACTGACTTCTGGGCATTGATTTTGTATCCTGCCACGCTACCGAATTGCTGTATGAGTTCTAGCAATCTTGGGGTGGAGACTTTTGGGTTTTCTATGTAGTATCATGTCATCGGCGAAGAGGGAGAGTTTGACTTCTTCTTTGCCAATTTGAATGCCTTTTTCTTTTTTTATTATTTTCTTTTCCTTTTTTATTGGAGTTCAATATGCCAACATATAGCATAACACCCAGTGCTCATCCCACCAAGTGCCCCCCTCAGTGCCCATCACCCAGTCACCCCAACCCTCCGCCCATGTCCCTTTCCACTACCCCTTGTTCGTTTCCCAGAGTTAGGAGTCTCTCATGTTTTGTCACCCTCACTGATATTTTCAATCATTTTCTCTCCTTTCCCCTTTATTCCCTTTCACTAATTTTTATATTCCCCAAATGAATGAGACCATA
>NW_023331467.1:0-40554 GCF_011100685.1 Canis lupus familiaris
TTACCTGGTAAATCTGGTCACTCCTTGGGCTTCACTTGGGCCTGGGGAGTCTGGTCCTTAGCTGGTCCTCACCTGGATCTGGTGACTGGTCGCCACCTGGGTCTCACCTGGACTTGGTGAACCTGTTGCCACCTGCGCCTCACCTGGACCTTGGACTGTGGTCCCACCTGGACCTCACCTGGATCTGGTTGCTCTAGTTCCCATATGGGGCTCTCTGAATCTGGTCCGTGTTGTCTGCATCTGGCCTCACCTGGCACAACACAATGATCTGATACATATTTGGGCCTCTCCTGGACCTGATGATGCTGGTCCTTACTGGGCATCACTGGACCTGGATACTCTCTTATATACCTGGGCCTCACTGGACCTGGTGACTGTGTCCCACCTGTGCCTCATCTGGACGAGGTGAATGGTTCCCACAGGGACCTCACCTGGACTGATGACTCAGGTCCTATATGGCATCATGGGACCTGGTTTCTCAGTTCCACATCGGGCCTCACCTGGACCTAGTGATTCTCGTCCCCTCTGGGCCTCACCGTGACGTGGTGACTCTGGTCACCCCCTGGATATCACCAGAAACCGGGTGACTCTGATCCCCCTCTGGGACTCTCCCGGAGCTGGGGACACTGGTCCAGCTGGGCCTCAACAGGACTGAGTGAATCTACTCCTCACTTAGGCCTCGTCTGGACCTTGTGACTTTTCCCACCTGGCATCAATGGGACATGGTACACTGTTGCCCACCTGGGCCTCCTGGACATGATAACTTTGCTCCAACTTGACCTCAACTGGTCCTGATGAACTCTTGTCCCCCCACCTAGATCTCAACTGGACCTGGTGAGTGTGGTCCCCACCTGGGTCTCACCTGGACCTGTTGCCTCTGATCCCACCGGGCCTCACGTGTACCTGGTAACTCTGGTCCTCACCTGGGCCTCATCTGGACCTAGTGACTCTGGTCCCCATCTGGGCTTCACATGGATCTGGTGACTCTGGTCCCCACCTGGACTTCACCTGGATCTGGTGACTCTGGACTCCACCTGGACCTCTCCTGGACCTCGTGACTCTCTTTCCAACATGGACCTCACCTGGATCTGGTGACTCTGGTCCTCAGTTTGGCCTCACCTGGACCTGGTGTCTCTCGTCCCCACTTGGACCTAACTCAGAACTGCTGAATCTTGCCCCACCTAGGCCGCACCCAGACCTGGTGACTCTTGTCCCCAGCTATGCCTTTATACGACCTGATGAATCTGGTCCTCACGTGGGCCTCACATGGTCCTGGGACTCAGCTGGATAGAGTGGCTCTGGTTCCCACAAGGGGCTCACCTGATACTGCTGAATGTGGTCTTATTCTATGCCTCACCAGGACCTAGTGATTCTGTTCCCCATCTGGGCCTGCATGGCCCTAGTGACTCTGGTCCTCACCCAGGCGTCACTGGGACCTGGATACTCTATTCCACACCTGGGCCTCAATTTGACCAGGGACCTCTGGTCCCATTCTGGGCCTCAAACTAAACTGGTTACTCTGGTTCCCCCTCTGGCCCTCACCCTGACCTGGTGACTCTGGTCACCCGTTGGGCTTCACTTGGGCCTGGAGAATCTGGTCCTTAGCTGTTCCGCACCTGGATCTGGTGACTGGTCGCCACCTTGGCCTCACCTGGACTTGGTGAATCCTGTTGCCACCTGCGCCTCACCTGGACCTTGCGACTGTGGTCCCACCTGGACCTCACCTGGACGAGGTGACTGGTTCCCACAGGGACCTCACCTGGACCTGGTGACTCAGGTCCTCATATGGGCATCATGGGACCTGGTTTCTCAGTTCCATATCGGGGCCTCACCTGGAGCTAGTGATTCTTGTCCCCCTCTGGGCCTCACCCTGACGTGGTGACTCTGGTACCCACCTGGATATCACCAGAATCGGGTGACTCTGGTCCCCCTCCGGGTCTCACCGTGCCCTAATGACTCTGAACCCCACTTTGGCCTGACTTGGACCTGCTGACCTTGGTTGCCAACTGTGCCTGACCTCGAACTGTTGACTCTGTTTCTTTCAAGGGCCTCCCCTGTACCTGCTGATCCTGGTCCCCACCTGGGTCTCACCTGGACGTGGTGACTCTTGTCACCACCGGGGACTCACCTGGACCTGTTTACTGTGTTCCACACATGGGCCTCAAGTAGACCTGTTGACCATGGTCCCCAAGCCGGCCTCACATGGACCTGTTGCCTCTGATCCCCACCGGGGCCTCACGTGTACCTGGTAACACTGGTCCTCACCTGGGCCTCATCTGGACCTAGTGACTCTGGTCCCCACCTGGGCTTCACTTGGATCTGATGACTCTGGTCCCCACCTGGACTTCACCTGGATCTGGTGACTCTGGTACCCACCTCGACCTCTCCTGGACCTGGTGACTCTCTTTCCAACATGGACCTCACCTGGATCTGGTGACTCTGGTCCTCAGTTTGGCCTCACATGGACCTGGTATCTCTCGTCCCCACTTGGTCCTAACTCAGTACTGCTGAATCTTGTCCCACCTAGGCCGCACCCAGACCTGGTGACTCTTGTCCCCAGCTATGCCTCAATTCAACCTGATGAATCTGATCCTCACGTGGGCCTCACATGGACCTGGGACTCAGCTGGATAGAGTGGCTCTGGTTCCCACAAGGGGCTCCACTGATACTGCTGACTGTGGTCTTATTCTATGCCTCACCAGACCAAGTGATTCTGTTCCCCATCTGGGCCTGCATGGCCCTAGTGACTCTGGTCCTCACCCAGGCATCATTGGGACCTGGATACTCTATTCCACACCTGGGCCTCACTTTGACCAGGGACCTCTGGTCCCATTTTGGGCCTCAAACTAAACTGGTTACTCTGGTTCCCCCTCTGGGCCTCACCCTTACCTGGTGACGCTGGTCACCCCTTGGGCTTCACCTGGGCCTGGTGAATCTGGTCCTTGGCTGGTCCTCACCTGCATCTGGTGACTGAACGCCACCTGGGCCTCACCTGGACTTGGTGAATCCTGTTGCCACCTGCGCCTCACCTGGACCTTCTGACTGTGGTCCCACCTGGACCTCACCTGGATCTGCTGTCTCTGGTTCCCATATGGGGCTCTCCAAGACCTGGTTCCTGTGGTCTCCATCTGGCCTCACCTGGAACACAATGTCTCTGATCCATATTTGGGCCTCTCCTGGACCTGTTGACTCAGGTCCTTACCTAGGCATCATTGGGACCTGGATACTCTCTTATATACCTGGGCCTCATCTGGAACTGGTACTGTGGTCCCACATGGGCCTCACCTGGAGGAGGTGACTGGTTCCCACAGGGACCTCAACTGCACCTGGTGACTCAGGTCCTCATATGGGCATCATGGGACCTGGTTTCTTAGTTACACATCGGGGCTTCATCTGGACCTAGTGATACTCGTCCCCCTCTGGGCCTCACTCTGACGTGGTGACTCTGGTCCCCACCTGGATATCACCAGAACCGGGTGCCTCTGGTCCCCTCTGGGACTCCCCCTGAGCTGGGGACACTAGTCTTCAACTGGGCCTCAACAGGACCTAGTGAATCTACTCCTCACTTAGGCCTCGTCTGGACCTTGTGACTCTTTTCGCACCTGGCAACAATGGGACATTGTTACTCTGTTCCACAACTGGGCCTCACCTGGACATGATAACTTTGCTCCACACTTTGGCCTCAACTGGTTCTGATGACACTGGTCGCCCCACCTTGTCCTCAATCTGGACCTGGTGACTGTGGTCCCCACCTGGGTCTCACCTGGACCTGGTGACTCTCGTTCCCACATGAACCACACCTGGACCTGGTGTCTATGGTGTTCTTGTAGACTCACATTTACCTGGTGACTCCTGTCCCCACTAGGGCATCACCTGGATCTGGTGACTCTGGCCTGCAGGTTGGCCTCACCTGGACCTGGTGAGTGGGGTTGCCACCTGGGCATCACCCATACCTGGTGACTCAGGTCCCCACGTGGGCCTCTTGGACCTGGTGAATCTGGTCCGTACCTGGTCCTCTCCCAGACCCTGGGACTCTGGTCACCACCTGGGCCTCACCTGGACCTAATGAATGAATCTGGTCCCCATCTGGTCCTCACCCAATCCTGGTGACTTTGTTCCCCACCTGGACCTGATTGCTGTGGACTCTTTCTTGGCCTCACCTGGACCTGGTGACTCTGATCCTATCTGCGCGTCACCCAGACCTGGTCACTCTGGTCCTCACCTGGGCATCATTGGTACCTGGTGACTCTGTTCGAGACCTGAGCCTCACCTGGACATGATGACTCTGGAACCACTCTGGGCCTAACCCTGACCTGGTGACTCTGGTCTCCATCTGGATTTCACCTGGACCAGGTGACTGGGACCCCTCTAGGCCTCAACCAGGTATGGGGACACTGGTCCTCACTGGGCCGCACTTGGACCTAGTGAATATGCTCCATCTGGGCCACAGTTGGACCTGGTGACTCTGGTCCCTACCTGGGCATCATCGGGACATGGATCCACTGCATGGCCTGCAGGTTGGCCTCAGCTGGACCTGGTAACTCTGGTCCCTACCTGGGCATCACCGGGACACGGTTCGTCTGCATGGCATCCAGGTTGGCCTCACGTGGACCTAGTGAGTGGGGTTGCCACCTGGGGCTCACCCATTCCTGGTGACACAGGTCCCCACGTGGGCCTCACTTGGACCTGGTGAATCTGGTCCTTACTTGTTCCTCACCCGCACGTGGTAACCCTGGTCACCACCTGGGAATCACCTGGACCTGTTGAATCTGGTTCCCCTCTGGGCCTCACCCAGTCCTGTTGACTTTCTTCCCCACCTGGACCTGATTGCTGTGGACTCCTCTTGGCCTCAACTGAACTGGTGACTCTGATCCTACTGGGCCTCACCCAGATCTGGTGACCATGGTCCTCACCTGTGGACCATTATGACCTGGATACTCTGTTCCACACCTGAGCCTCACCTGGACATGATGACTCTGGAACCTCTCTGGGCATCACCCTGACCTGGTGACTCTGGACCCATCTGGATGGCACCTGGACCAGGTGATTCTGGTACCCCTCTAGGCCTCAACCACGTCTGGTGACACTGGTCCTCAACTGGGCCTCACCTGGACGTAGTGAATATGCTCCATCTGAGCCTCATTTGGACCTGGTGACTCTGGTCCCTACCTGGGCATCATCGGGACATGGTTCCACTGCATGGCCTGCAGGTTGGCCTCACCTGGACCTGGTGAGTGGGGTTGCCACATGGGCCTCACCCATACCTGGTGACTCTGTCCCCACGTGGGCCTCTTGGACCTGGTGAATCTGGTCCTTACCTGGTTCTCTCCAAGACCCGGGGACTCTGGTCACCACCTGGGAATCACTTGGACCTGTTGAATCTTTTCCCCATCTGGGCCTCACCCAGTCCTGGTGGCTTTGTTCCCCACCGGTACCTGATTGCTGTGGATTCTTTCTTGGCCTCACCTGGAACTGGTGACTCTGATCCTATCTGCTCGTCACCCAGAATTGGTGACTCTGGTCCTCACCTGGGCATCATTGGTACCTGGTGACTCTGTTCTACACCTGAGCCTCACCTGGACATGATGACTCTGGAACCTCTCTGGGCCTCACCCTGACCTGGTAACTCTGGTCCCCATCTGGATGTCACCTGGACCAGGGGATTCTGGTACCCCTCTAGGCCTCAACCAGATATGGTGACTCGGGTCCTCAACTGGGCCTCATCTGGACCTAGTGAATATGATCCATCTTGGCCTCATTTGGACCTGGTGACTCTGGTCCCTACCTGGGCATCATAGGTATATGGTTCCACAGCATGGCCTGCAGGTTGGCCTCACCTGGACATTGTAACTCTGGTCCCTACCTGGGCATTATCGGGACATGGTTCCACACATGCCCTGCAGGTTGGCATCACCTGCACCTGGTAATTCTAGTCCCTACCTGTGCATCATCAGGACATGGTTCCTCTGCATGGCCTGCAGGTTGGCATCACCTGGACCTGGTGAGTGGGGTTGTCACCTGTGCCTCACCCATGCCTGGTGACACAGGTCCCCACGTGGGCCTCACTTGGAACGGGTGAATCTGGTCCTTACCTTGTTCTCACCCGGAACTCGTAACTCTGGTCACCACCTGGGAATCACCTGGGCCTGGTGTTTCTGGTACCCATCTGGGCGTCATCCAGTCCTGGTGACATTGTTCCCCACCTGGACCTGATTGCTGTGGACTCTTCTTGGCCTCACCTGGAACTGGTGACTCTGATCCTATCTGCGCATCACCCAGACCTGGTGACTCTGGTCCTCACCTGGACATGATGACTCTGGAACCTCTCTGGGCCTCACCCTAACCTGGTGACCCTGGTCCCCATCTGGAACTCACCTGTATCTGGTGACTCTGGTCTCAGTTTGTCCTCACCTGGACTGGTGTCTATCGTCCCCACTTTGACCTAACTCAGAACTGCTGAATCTTGCCCCACCTAGGCCGCACCTAGACCTGATGACTCTTGTCCCCAGCGATGCTTCAATTCGACCTGATGAATCTGGTCCTCACGTGGGCCTCACATGGACCTGGGACTCAGCGGGATAGAGTGGCTCTGGTTCCCACAAGGGGCTCACCTGATACTGGTGACTGTGTTCTTATTCTATGCCTCACCAGGACCTAGTGATTCTGTTCCCCATCTGGGCTTTCATGGCCCTAGTGACTCTGGTCCTCACCCAGGCATCATTGGGACCTGGATACTCTATTCCACACCTAGGCATCACTTTGTCCAGGGACCTCTGGTCCCAATCTGGGCCTCAAACTAAACTGGTTACTCTGGTTCCCACTCGGGGCCTCACCCTTACCTGGAAAATCTGGTCACCCCTTGGGTTTCACTTGGGCCTGGTGAATCTGGTTCTTATCTGGTCCGCACCTGGATCTGGTGACAGGTCACCACTGGGCCTCACCTGGACTTGGTGAATCCTGTTGCCACCTGCGCCTCACCTGGACCTTGTGACTGTGGTCCCTCCTGGACCTCACCTGGATCTGGTGGCTCTGGTTCCCATATGGGGCTCTCCTGGACCTGGTTCCTGTGGTCTCCATCTGGCCTCACCTGGAACACAATGACTCTGATCCATATTTGGGCCTCTCCTGGACCTGTTGACTCTAGTCCTTACCTGGGCATCATTGGGACCTGGATACTCTCTTATGTACCTGGGCCTCACCAGGACCTGGTGACTGTGGTCCCACCGGGCCTCACCTGGACGGGGTGACTGGTTCCCACAGGGACATCACCTCGACCTGGTGACTCAGGTCCTCATATGGGAATATTGGGACCTGGTTTCACAGTTCCACATTGGGGCCTCTCCTGGACCTAGTGATTCTCGTCCCCCACTGGGCCTCACCCTGACTTGTGACACTGGTCCCCACCTGGATATCACCAGAACCGGGTGACACACCCGGAGCTGGGGACACTGGTCCTCAGCTGGCCTCAACAGGACCTGGTGAATCTACTCCAAACTTAGGCTTCGTCTGGACCTTGTGACTATTTTCCCACCTGGCATTATTGGGATATGGTTACTCTGTTCCCCATCTGGGCCTCACCTGGACATGATAACTTTGCTGCACACTTGGCCTCAACTGGTCTTGATGACTCTCGTCCCCCAACCTAGGCCTCAATCTGGACCTGGTGACTGTCGTCCCCACCTGGGTCTCACCTGGAACTGGTGACTCTTTCCAGCATGGACATCACGTGGACCTGGTGGCTGCAGTGTTTCTAGCTTCTCATGTACCTCGTGACTCTGGTCCCCACCAGGGCCTCACCGGGACTTGATGAGTGTGGTTGCCACCTGCACCTCACCTGGACCTGGTGATTCTGGTCTGCACCTGAGACTACCCTGGATCTGGTGACTGTGGTCCCCACCTGGGCTTCACCTGGATCTGGTGACTCTGGTCCCCACCTGGGCTTCACCTGGATTTGGGGACTCTGGTCCCCAAACTGGGTCTCACCTGACCCTGTTGACCATGGTCCTCAACTGGGCAAAATTGGGACCCGGTGACTGTGTTCCACAACTGGACCTCACCTGGACCAGATGACTCTGGCCCCCTCTGGTCTCACCGTGCCCTAGTGACTGTGAACCCCACTTTGGCCTGTCTTGGCCCTTCTGACCATGGCTGCCACCTGCGCCTGACCTCGAAATGTTGACTCTGGTTCTTTAGGGCCTACTTGGACCTGGTGATCCTGGTCCCAACCTGGGCCTCTCCTGGACGTGATGAAACTTGTCACCACCGGGGACTCACCTGGAC
Source organism: Canis lupus familiaris (assembly GCF_011100685.1). NCBI lineage: Eukaryota > Metazoa > Chordata > Mammalia > Carnivora > Canidae > Canis > Canis lupus. The sequence goes on from NW_023331467.1 coordinate 8,281, forward strand.
TTGGTTACTGTGTTCCAAACCTGGGCCTCAAATAGACCTGTTCACCAAGGTCCCCAAGCCGGCCTCACAAGGACCTGTTGCCTCTGATCCCCACCGGGGCCTCACATGTATTTCGTAACTCTGGTCCTCAGCTGGGCCTCAGATGGATCTGGTGACTCTGGTCCCCACCTGGAAGTCACCTGGATCTGGTGACTCTGGTCCCCACTTGGACCTCTCCTGGACCTGGTGACACTCTTTCCAACATGGACCTCACCTGGATCTGGTGATTCTGGTCCTCAGTTTGGCCTCACCTGGACCTGGTGTCTCTCGTCCCCACTTTGACCTAACTCAGAACTGCTGAATCTTGCCCCACCTAGGCCACACTCAAACCTGGTGACTCTTGTCCCCAGCTATGCCTCAATTCGATCTGATGAATCTGGTCCTCACGTGGGCCTCACATGGACCTGGGACTCAGCTGGACAGAGTGGCTCTGGTTCCCACAAGGGGTTCACCTGATACTGGTGACTGTGGTCTTATCCTATGCCTCACCAGGACCTAGTCATTCTGTTCCCCATCTGGGCCTGCATGGCCCTAGTGACACTGATCCTCACCCAGGCATCATTGGGACCTGGATACTCTATTCCACACCTGAGCCTCACTTTGACCAGGGACCTCTGGTCCCATTCTGGGCCTCAAACTAAACTGGTTACCCTGGTTCCCCCTCTGGTACTCACCCTTACATGGTGACTCTGGTCACCCCTTGGTTTTCACTTGGGCCTGGTGAATCTGGTCCTTAGCTGGTCCGCACCTGGATGTTGTGACTGGTCGCCACCTGGGCCTCACCTGGACTTGGTGAATCCTGTTGCCACCTTGGCCTCACCTGGACCTTGTGACTGTGGTCCTACCTGGACCTTACCTGGATCTGGTGGCTCTAGTTCCCATATGGGGTTCTCCTCGACCTGGTTCCTTGGTCTCCATCTGGCCTCACTTGGAAAACAATGACTCTGATCCACATTTGGGCCTCTCCTGGATCTGTTGACTCTGGTCCTTCCCTGGGCATCATTGGGACCTGGATACTCTCTTATATACCTGGGCCTTACCTGGACCTTTGGACTGTGGTCCCACGGGCCTCACCTGGACGAGGTGACTGGTTCCCACAGGGCCCTCACCTGGACCTGGTGACTCAGGTCCTCATATGGGCATCATGGGACCTGGTTTCTCAGTTCCACATCGGGGCCTCACCTGGACCTAGTGATTCTCGTCCCCCTCTGGGCCTCTCCGTGACGTGGTGACTCTGGTCCCCACCTGGATATCACCAGAACCGGGTGACTCGTCCCTCTCTGGGTCTCACCCGGAGCTGGGGACACCGGTCCTAAACAGGGCCTCAACAGGACCTATTGAATCTACTCCTCACTTTGGCCTCGTCTGGACCTTGTGACACTTTTCCCACCTGGCATCAATGGGACATGGATATTCTGTTCCCCACCTGGGCCTCACCTGGACATGGTAACTTTTCTCCACACTTTGGCCTCAACTGGTGCTGATGACTCTGGTCCCCCGACCTAGGCCTCAATCTGGACCTGGTGACTGTGGTCCCCACCTGGGTCTCACCTGGACCTGGTGACTCTCGTTCCCACATGAAACAACACCTGGACCTGGTGACTGTGGTGTTCTTGTAGACTCACATTTACCTGGTGACTCCGGTCCCCACTAGGGCCTCAACTGGATCTAGTGACTCTACCAAAATTTGGCCTCACCTGGACCTGGTGAGTGGGGTTGCCACCTGGGCCTCACCATACCTGGTGACTCAGGTCCCCGCGTGGGCCTCTTGGACCTGGTGAATCTGGTCCTTACCTGGTTCTCTCCCAAACCTGGGACTCTGGTCACCACCTGGGCCTCACGTGGACCTGGTGTATCAGGCCCCATCTGGGCCTCACCCAGTCCTGGTGACCTTTGTTCCCCACCTGGACCTGATTGCTGTGACTCCTTCTTGGCCTCACCTGGAAACTGGAGACCTCATATCCAACTGGGTCTCACCCAGATCTGGTGGACACTGGTCCTCACCTGTGGACCATTATGACCTGGATCACTCTGTTCCACACGTGAGCTCACCCTGGACATGATGACTCTGGATCCCCTAGGGCCTCACCCTGACATGGTGATCGGTCCCCATCTGAGTCACCTAGACCAGGTGAATCTTGTTACGCCTCAAGGGCTCAAATAGACCTGGTGTCTTGGTCCTCAACTGGGCCTCACCGAGACCTAGTGAATATGCTCCCCACCTGCGCCCTCATCTGGACCTGGTGACGCTGGGTCTACCTGGGCATCATCGGAAACATGGTTACTCTGTCCCCCACTGGGACTGACCTGATCCTGGAACTCTGGTCTGAATTTGGCCTCATCTGTACCAGGTGACTCTGGCTCCATCTGGGCCTCACATGTAACCTGTGACTCTGATCCTAAGCATGGCCTCACCTGACCTGGTCTCTGTGGTTCCCATCGGGACCTCACGTGGACCTCATGTCTCTGGTCGCACCTGGGGCTCAACAGGACCTGGTGTCTCTGGTACCCACCTGGTAGCATCAGGGTATGGTTACACTGTCACTATCAGTGACCCAGCCGGACCTATCAACTCTGGTCTTCACCTGGGCCACACCTGGACATGGTTTACACTGGTTCCCACCTGGGTCTCATCTGGAAATGGTGAGTCGGATCCCCACCTGGTCCTCAACTGAAACTGGTGATTCTCGTTTCCACATGGACATCATGTGGACCTGGTGGCTGCAGTGTTTCTAGCTTCTCATGTACCTCGTGACTCTGGCCCCACCAGGGCCTCACCGGGACCTGGTGAGTGTGGTTGCCACCTGCACCTCACCTGGACCTGGTGATTCTGGTCTGCACCCGAGACTACCCTGATCTGGTGACTGTGGTCCCCACTTGGGCTTCACATGGATTTGGGGACTCCGGTCCCCACCTGGGCCTCACCTGGCCTTGTTGACCATGGTCCCCAACGGGGAAAAATAGGGACCCAGTGACTGTGTTCCACAACTGGACCTCACCTGGACCAGGTGACTCTGGTCCCCCTCTGGGTCTCACCGTGTCCTAGTTTCTGTGAAGCCCACTTTGGCCTGACTTGGACCTGATGACCCTGGTTGCCACCTGCGCCTGACCTCGAGCTGTTGACTCTGATTCTTTCAAGGGCCTCTGCTGTACCTGGTGTTCCTGGTCCCCACCTGGGCCTCACCTGGACCTGGTGACTCTTGTCACCACCGGGGACTCACCTGGACCTGCTTACTGTGTTCCACACCTGTGTCCCAAGTAGACCTGTTGACCATGGTTCCCAGGCGAGACTCACATGGACCTGTTGCCTCTGATCCCCACCGGGGCCTCACGTGTACATGGTAACTCTGTCCTCACCTGGGCCTCATCTGGATCTGGTGACTCTGGTCGCTACCTGGACTTCACCTGGATCTGGTGACTCTGGTCCCCACCTGGACCTCTCCTGGACCTGGTGACTCTCTTTCCAACATGGTTCTTCCCTGGATTTGGTGACTCTGCTCCTCAGTTTGGCCTCCCCTGGACCTGGTGTCTCTCGTTCCCTCTTTGACCTAACTCAGAACTGCTGAATCTTGCCCCACCTACGCCGCACCCAGACCTGGTGACTCTTGTCCCCAACTATGCCTCAATTCGACCTGATGAATCTGGTCCTCACGTGGGCCTCACATGGACCTGGGACTCAGCTGGATAGAGTGGCTCTGGTTCCCACAAGGGGCTCACCTGATACTGCTGAATGTGGTCTTATTCTATGCCTCACTAGGACCTAGTGATTCTGTTCCCCATCTGGGCCTGCATGGCCCTAGAGACTCTGGTCCTCACCCAGGCATCTTTGGGACCTGGATATTCTATTCCACACCTGGGCCTCACTTTGACCAGGGACCTCTTGTCCCATTCTCGGCCTCTAACTAAACTGGTTACTCTGTTTCTCCCTCTGGGCCTCACCGTTACCTGGTTTCTCTGGTCACCCCTTTGAGATTCACATGGGCCTGGTGAATCTGGTCCTTAGCTGATCCGCACCTGGATCTGGTGATTGGTCGCCACCTGGGACTCACCTGGACTTGGTGAATCCTGTTGCCACCTGCGCCTCACCTGGACTTTGTGACTGTGATCCCACCTGGACCTCACCTGGATCTGGTGGCTCTGGTTCCCATATGGGCTCTTTTGGACCTGGTTTCCTGTGGTCTCCATCTGGCCTCCCCTGGAACACAATGACTCTGATCCATATTTGGGCCTCTCCTGGACCTGTTGACTCTGGACCTTACCTGGGCATCATTGGGACCTGGATACTCTCTTATATATCTGGGCCTCACCTGGAACTGGTGACTGTGGTCCCACCTGGGCCTCACCTGGACGAGGTGACTGGTTCCCACAGGGACCTCCCCTGGGCCTGGTGACTCAGGTCCTCATATGTGCATCATGGGACCTGTTTTCTCTGTTCCACATCGGGGCCTCACCTGGACCTAGTGATTCTCGTTCCCCTCTGGGCCTCATCCTGACGTGGTGACTCTGGTCCGCACCTGACTCACACCAGAACCGGGTGACTCTGGTCCCCCTCTGGGAATCACCCAGTGCTGGGGACACTGATACTCAACTGGGCCTCAACAGGACCTGGTGAATCTACTCCTCACTTAGGCCTCGTCTGGACCTTGTGACTCTTTTCCCACCTGGCATCTATGGGACATTTTTACTCTGTTCCCCACCTGGGCCTCACTTGGACATGATAACTTTGTTCCATACTTTGGACTCAACTCGTCCCGATGACTCTGGTCCCCCCACCTAGGCCTCAATCTGGACCTGGAGACTGTCATCCACACCTGGGTCTCACCTGGACCTTGTGACTCTCGTTCCCACATGAATCACACCTGGACCTGGTGACTGTGGTGTATTTGTAGACTCACTTTTACCTGGAAACTCTGGCCCCACTAGGGCCTCACCTGGATCTGGTGACTCTGGCCTGCAGGTTGGCCTCACCTGGACTTGGTTAGTGTGATGCCACCTGGTCCTCACCCATACCTGGTGACTCAGGTCCCCACGTGGGCCTCTTGGACCTGGTGAATCTGGCCCTTACCTGGTCTTCTCCCAGACCCTGGGAATCTTGTCACAACCTGGGCCTCACCTTGACCTGGTGAATCTGGTCCCCATCTGGGCCTAACCCAGTCCTGGTGACTATGTTCCCCACCTGGACGTGTTTGCTCTGGACTCTTTCTTGCCCTCACCTTGAACTGGTGACTCTGATCCTATCTGTGCCTCACCCAGACCTGGTGACTCTCGTCCTCACCTGGGCATCATTGGTACCTGGTTACTCTATTCCACACCTGAGCCTCACCTGGACCTGATGTCTCTGGGACTTCTCTGGGCCTCACCCTGACCTGGTGATCTGGTCCCCATCTGGATGTCACCTGGACCAGGTGATTCTGGAACCCCTCTAGGGCTCAACCAGTTCTGGTGACTCTTGTCCTCAACTGGGCCTCACTTGGACCTAGTGAATATGCTCCATCTGGGCCTCATTTGGACCTGGTGACTCTGGTCCCTACGTGGGCAACATCGGGACATGGTTCCCATAATGGTCTGCAGGTTGGCCTCCTCTTGACCTGGTAACTCTGGTCCCTATCTGGGCATCATCGGGACACGGTTCCTCTGCATGGCCTGCAGGTTGGCGTCACCTGGACCTCGTACCTCTGGTCCCTACCTGGGCATCATCGGGACACGGTTCCTCTGCATGGCCTGCAGGTTGGCCTCACCTAGACCTGGTGAGTGGGCTTGTCACCTGGGACTCACCCATACCTGGTGACACAGGTCTCACGTGGGCCACACTTGGACCTGGTGTATCTGGTCCTTACCTGGTCTTCACCCGGAACTGGTAATCCTTGTCACCACCTGGGAATCACCTGGACCTGGTGAATCTGATCCCCATCTGCGCCTCACCCATTCCTGGTGACTTTGATCCCCACCTGGACCTGATTGCTGTGGACTCCTTCTTGGCCTCAACTGGAACTTGTGACTCTGCTCCTAACTGGGCCTCACCCATATCTGGTGACTGTGGCCCTCACAAGTGGACCATTATGACCTGGATACTCTGTTCCACACCTGAACCTCACCTGGACATGATGATTCTGGATCCCCTCTGGGCCTCACCCTGACATTGTGACTCTGGTCCCCATCTGGATGTCCCCTAGACCAGGTGAATCTGGTACCCCTCTAGGCGTCAACTAGACCTGGTGACTCTGGTCCTCATCTGGGCCTCACCTGGACCTAGTGAATATTCTCCCCACCTGCGCCTCACTGGACCTGGTGACTCTGATTCTACCTGGGCATCATTGGGACATGGTTACTGTATTACCCACTGGGAGTGACCTGATCCTGGTAACTCTGGTCCTGACTTTGGCCTCTTCTGTACCAGGTGACTCTGGCTCCACCTGGGCCTCACCTGTACCTGGTGACTCTGATCCTATGCATGGGCTCACCTGACCTGGTGACTGTGGTTCCCATCGAGACCTCACCTGGACCTCATGTCTCCGGTCCTCATGACTCTGGTCCCCATCAGGATTTCACCTAGACTAGGTGAATCTGATATCCCTCTAGGACTCAACTTGACCTGGTGACTCTGGTCCTGAACTGGGCCTCACGGGGACCTAGTGAACATGCTCCCCACCTGCGCCTCATCTGGATCTGGTGACTCTGGTTCTACATGGGAATCACTGGGACCTGGATACTCTCTTATATACCTGGGCCTCACCTGGACCTGGTGACTGTGATCCCACCTGGGCCTCACCTGGACGAGGTGACTGGTTCCCACAGGGACCTCACCTGGACCTGGTGACTCAGGTCCTCATATGGGCATCATGGGACCTGGTTTCTGAGTTCCACATCGGGGCCTCACCTGGACGACTCTGACTCTGGTCCCCACCTGGATATCACCAGGACCGGAAGACTCTGGTCCCCCTCTGGGAATCACCCGGGGCTGTCGACACTTGTCCTCAGCTGGGCCTCAACAGGACCTGGTGAATCTACTCCTCACTTAGGCCTCTTCTGGACCTTGTGACTCTTTTCCCACCTGGCATCAATGGGACATGGTTACTCTGTTTCCCACCTGGGTCTCACCTGGACATGATTACTTTGCTCCACACTTTGGCATCAACAAGTCCTGATGACTCTGGTCCCCCTACCTAGTCCTCAATCTGGACCTGGGGACTATGGTCCCCACCTGGGTCTCACCTGACCTGGTGAATCTCGTTCCCACATGAACCACACCTGGACCTGGTGACTGTGGTGTTCTTGTAGACTCACATTTACCTGGTGACTCCGGTCCCCACTAGGGCCTCACCTGGATCTGGTGACTCTGGCCTACAGGTTGGCCTCACCTGGACCTGGTGAGTGGGTTGCCTCTAGGGCCTCACCCATACCTGGTGACTCAGGTCCCCATGTGAGCCTCTTGGACCTGGTGAATCTGGTCCTTACCTGGTCCTCTCCCAGACCCGATGACTCTGGTCACCACCTGGGCCTCACCTGGACCTGGTGAAAATGGTCCCAATCTGGGCCTCACCCATTCTTGATGACTTTGTTCCACACCTTGACCTGATTGCTGTGGACTCTTTCTTGGCCTCACCTGGAACTGGTGACTCTGATCCTATCTGCGCGTCACCCAGATCTGTTGACTCTGGTCCTTACCTGGGCATCATTCGTACCTGGTGACTCTGTTCCACATCTGAGCCTCACCTGGTCATGATGACTCTGGAACTTCTCTGGGCCTCACCCTGACCTGGTGACTCTGGTCCCCATTAGGACGTAACCTGGACTGGGTGATTCTGGTTCCCATCTAGGCCTCAAGCAGATCTGGTGATTCTGGTCCTCAACTGGGCCTCACGTGGACTTAGTGAATATGCTCCATCTTGGCCTCATTTGGACCTGGTGACTCGGGTCCCTAACTAGGCATCATCGGGACATGGTTCTGCGCTCGCCTGCAGGTTGGCCTCACCTGAACCTGGTGAGTGGAATTGCCACCTGTGGCTCACCGATACCTGGTGACTCAGGTCCCCACGTGGGCCTCTTGGACCTGGTGAATCTGGTCCTTACCTCGTCTTCTCCCAACCTGGGGACTCTGGTCATCACCTGGGCCTCACCTGGAGAAGGGAAACTGGTCCCCATCTGGGCCTCACCCAGTCCTGGTTACTTTGTTCCCCACCTGGAACTGATTGCTGTGGACTCTTTCTTTGCCTCACCTGCAACTGGTGACTCTGATCCTATCTGTGCGTCACCCAGATCTGTTGATTCTGGTCCTCATGTGTGCATCTTGGTACCTGGTGACTCAGTTCCACACCTGAGCCTCACCTGGACATGATGACTCTGGAACCTCTCTGGGCCTCACCCTGTCCTGGTGACTCTGGTCCCCATCTGGATGTCACCTGGACCAGGTGATTTTGGTACCCCTCTGAGCCTCAACCAGATCTGGTGACTCTGGTCCTCAACTGGGCCTCACCTGGACCTAGTGAATATGCTCCATCTGGGCCTCATTTGGACCTGGTGACTCTGGTCCCTCCCTCGGCATCATCGGTACATGGTTCCACTGCATGGCCTGCAGGTTGACATTACCTGGACCTGGTAACTCTGGTTCCTACATGGGCATCATCGGGACACGGTTCCTCTGCATGGCGCGAAAGATGGCCTCTCCTGGACCTGGTGAGTGTGGTTGCCACCTGTGCCTCACCCGTACCTGGGGACACAGGCCCCTCGTCGGCCTCTTGGACCTGGTGAATCTGGTCCTTACCTGGTCGTCTCCCATACCCGGGGTCTCTGGTCACCCCCTGGGCCTCACCTGGACCTGGTCAATCTGGTCGCCATCTGGGCATCACCCAGTCCTGGTGACTTTGTTCCCCACCTGGATGATTGCTATGGACAATTTCTTGGGCTCACCTTGAACTGGTGACTCTGATCCTATCTGCGCATTACCCAGACCTGGTGACTCTGGTCCTCACCTGGGCATCTTTGATACCTGGTGACTCTGTTCCACACCTGAGCCTCACCTGGACATGTTACCTCTGGAACCTCTCTGGGCCTCATCCTGACCTGGTGACTCTGGTCCCCATCTGGATGTCACCTGGACCAGGTGATTCTGGTACCCCTCTAGGCCTCAACCAGGTCTTGTGACTCTGGTACTCCACTGCACCTCACCTAGACCTAGTAAATATGCTCCATCTGGGTCTCATTGGACCTGGTGATTCTGATCCCAACCTCGGCATCATCGGGACATGGTTTTACTGCTTGGCCTGCAGGTTGGCCTCACCTGGACCTGTTAAATCTCGTCCCTACCTGGGCATCATCGGGACATGGTACCTCTGCATGGCCTGCAGGTTCGCCTCACCTGGACCTGGTGAGTGGGATTGCCACCTGGGCCTCGCCCATGCCTGGTGACACAGGTCCCCACGTGGGCCTCACTTGGACCTGCTGAATCTGGACCTTACCTGGTCCTCACCCGGAACTTTTAACTCAGGTCACCACCTGGGAATCACCTGGACCTGGTGAATCTGGTCCCCATCTGGGGTCATCCATTCTTGGTTACTTTGTTCCCCAACTGGACCTGATTGCTGTGGACTCCTTCTTGGCCTCACCTGGAACTGGTGACTCTGATACTAACTGGGCCTCACCCTGATCTAGTGACTCTGGTCCTCACCTGTGGACCATTATGAACTGGACACTCTGTTCCACACATGAGCCTCACTTGGACATGATGACTCTGGATCCCCTCTGGGCCTCAGCCTGAAATGGTGACTCTGGTCCCCATCTGGATTTCACCTAGACCAGGTGAATCTGGTACCCCTCTAGGCCTCAACTTGACCTGGTGACACTGGGCCCCAAGTGGGCCTCACCGGGACCTAGTGAACATGCTCCCCACCTGCGCCGCATCTGGGCATGGTGACTCTGGTTTTACCTGGGCATCCTCGGGAAATGGTTACTGTATTCCCCACTGGGACTGACCTGATCATGGCAACTCTGGTCTTGACTTTGGCCTCTTCTGTAGCAGGTGACTCTGGCTCTACCTGGGCCTCACCTGTAACTGGTGACTCTGATCTTAAGCATGGCCTCACCTGACCTGGTGACTGTGGTTCCCATCGGGATCTCATCTGGACCTTTGTCTCTGGTCCCCACCTGGGTAACATCAGGATATTGTTACACTGTTCACTAACAGTGATCCAGCTGGACCTATTAACTTTGGTCTTCACCTGGGCCAAAAATGGACATGGTGACACTGGTTCCCATCTGGATCTCACCTGGACATGGTGAGTTGGATCCCCACCTGGTCCTCACCAGTAACTGGTGATTGTCGTTCCCACATGGACATCATGTGGACCTGGTGGCTGCAGTGTTTCTAGCGTCTCATGTACCTCGTGACTCTGGTCCCCACCAGGGCCTCACCGGGACCTGGTGAGTGTGGTTGCCACCTGCACCTCACCTGGACTTGGTGATTCTGGTCTGCACCTGAGAATACCCTGGATCTGGTGACTGTGGTCTACACCTGGGCTTCACCTGGATTCGGGGACTCCGGTCCCCATCTGGGCGTCACCTCGTCCTGTTGACCATGGTACTCAACTGGGCAAAAATGGGACCTGGTGACTGTGTTCCACACCTGGACCTCACCTTTACCAGGCGACTCTGGTCCCCCTCTGGGTCTCACCGTGCCCTAGTGACTGTGAACCCCACGTTGGACTGACTTGGACCTGCTGACCCTGGTTGCCACCTGCGCCCGACCTCAAACTGTTGACTCTGGTTCTCTCAAGGGCCTCCCCTGTTCCTGGTGATCCTGGTCCCCAACTGGTCCTCAACTGGACGTGGTGACTCTTCTCACCACCGGTTACTCACCTAGACCTTGTTACTGTGTTCCACACCTGAGCCTCAAGTAGACCTGTTGACCATGGTCCCCAAGCCGGCCTCACATGGACCTGTTCCCTTGACCCCCCCGGGGCCTCTCGTGTACCTGGTAACTCTGGTCCTCACCTGGGCATCATTGGTCCTGGTGACTCTGTTCCATACCTGAGGCTCCCCTGGATATGATGACTCTGGTACCTCTCTGGCTATCAACCTGACCTGGTGACTCTGGTCCCCATATGGATGTCACCGGGACCAGGGGATTATGGTACCCCTCTGGGCCTCAACCAGGTCTGGTGCCTCTGGTCCTCAACTGGGCCTCACCTGGACTTAGTGAATATGCTCCATCTGGGCCTCATTTGGACCTGGTAACTCTGGTCCCTACCTGGCATCATCGGGACATGGTTCCACTGCATGGCCTGTAGGTTGGCCTCACCTGGACCTGGTAACTCTCGTCCCTACCTGAGCATCTTTGGGACCTGGTTCCTCAGCATGGCCTGCAGGTTGGCCTCACCTGGAACTGGAGAGTGGGTTTGTCACCTGGGCCTCACCCTTGCCTAGTGACACAGGTCCCCACGTGGGCCTCACTTGGACCTGGTGAATCTGGTCCTTACCTGGTGGTCACCCGGAACTGGTAACTCTGGTCACCACATGGGAATCACCTGGGCCTGGTGAATCTGGTCCCGATCTGGGCCTCACCCAGTCCTGTTGACTTTCTTCCCCACCTGGACCTGATTGCTGTGGACTCCTTCATGGCTAACCTGGAACTGCTGACTCTGATGCTAACTGGGCCTCACCCTTACCTGGTGACTCTGGTCACCCCTTGGTTTTCACTTGGGCCTGGTGAATCTGGTCCTTAGCTGGTCCACACCTGGATCTGGTGACAGGTCGCCACCTGGGCCTCACCTGGACTTGGTGAATCCTGTTGTCACCTGCGCCTCACCTGGACCTTGTGACTGTGGTCCCACCTGGACCTCACCTAGCTCTGGTGGCTCTGGTTCCCATATGGCGCTCTCCTGGTCCTGGTTCCTGTGGTCTCCTTCTGGTCTCACTTAGAACACAATGACTCTGATCCATATTTGGGCCTCTCCTGGACCTGTTGACTCTGGTCCTTACCTGGGCATCATTGGGACCTGGATACTCTCTTATATACCTTGGCCTCACCTGGACCTTGTGACTGTGGTCCCACCTGGGCCACACCTGGACCTGGTGACTAAGGTCCTCATATGGGCATCATGGGGCCTGGTTTCTCAGGTCCACATTGGGGTCTCACCTGGACCTAGTGATTCTCGTCCCCCTCTGGGCCTCACCCTGACGTGGTGACTCTGGTCCCCACCTCGATATCTCCAGAACCGTGTGACTCTGGTCTCCTTCTGGGACTCACCCAGAGCTGGGGACACTGGTCCTCAAATGGGCCTCAACAGGACCTGGTGAATCTACTCCTCACTTAGGCCTTATCCGGACCTTGTGACTCTTTCCCAACTGTCATCACTGGGACATGGTTACTCTGTTCTCCACCTAGGTCTCAACTGGACATGATAACTTTGCTCAACACTTTGGCCTCAACTGGTCCTGATGAATCTGGTCCCCCCACCTAGGCCTCAATCTGGACTTGGTCACTGTGGTCCCCACCTGTGTCTCAACTGGACCAGGTGAATCTCGTTCCCACATGAACCACACCTGGACCTGGTGACTGTGGTGCTCTTGTAGACTCACATTTACCTGGTGACTACGGTCCCCACTAGGGCCTCACCTGGATCTGGTGACTCTGGCCTGCAGGTTGGCCTGACCTTGACCGGGTGAGTGGGGTTGCCACCTGGGCCTCACCCATACCTGGTGACTCAGGTCTCCACGTGGGCCTCTTGGACCTGGTGAATTTATTACTTACCTGGTCCTCTCGCAGACCCGGGGACTCTGGTCAACACCTGGGCGTCACCTGGACCTGGTCAATCTGGTCCCCATCTGGGCCTCACCCGGTCCTGGTGACTTTGTTCCCCACTTGGACCTGATTGCTGTGGACTCTTTTTGCCTCACCTGGAACTGGTGACTCTGATCCTATCTGCGCGTCACCCAGATTTGGTGACTCTGGAACTCACCTGGGCATCACTGGTACCTGATTACTCTGTTCCACACCTGAGCCTCACCTGGACATGATGACTCTGGAACCTCTCTGGGCCTCACCCTGACCTGGTGACTCTGGTCCCCATCTGGATGTCACCTGGACCAGGTGATTCTGGTACCCCTCTAGGCCTCAACCAGATCTGGTGACTCTGGTCCTCAACTGGGCCTCACCTGGACGTAGTGTATATACTCGATCTGGGCATCATTTGGACCTGGTGACTCTGGCCCATACCTGGTCATCATCGGGACATGCTTCCACTGCATGGCCTGCAGGTTGGCCTCACCTGGACCTAGTAACTCTGGTCCCTACCTGGGCTTCATCGGGACATCGTTCCTCTGCATGGCCTGCAGGTTGGCCTCACCTGGACCTGGTGAGTGGTTTTGCCACCTGGGCCTCACCCATACCTGGTGACACAGGTCCCACGTCGGCCTCACTTGGACCTGGTGAATCTGGTCCTTACGTGGTCCTCACTCAGAACTGGTAACTCTGGTCACAACCTGGGAATCACCTGGACCGGGTGAATGTGGTCCCCATCTGGGCCTCCCCCAGTCCTGGTGACTTTGTTCCCCACCTGGACCTGATTGCTGTGGACTACTTCTTGGCCTCACCTGGAACTGGTGACTCTCATCCTAACTGGGCCTACCTCAATCTCCTGACTCTGGTCCTCCCCTGTGGACCACTATGAACAGGATACTCTGTACCACACCTGAGCCTCTCCTGGACATGATGACTCTGGATCCACTCTGGGCCTCACCCTGACGTGGTAACTCTGGTCTCCATGTGGATGTCACCTAGACCAGGTGAATCTGGTACCCCACTAGGCCTCAGTTAGACCTGGTGACTCTGGTCCTCACATGGGCCTCACCGGGACGTAGTGAATATGCTCCCCAACTGTGCCTCATCTGGACCTGTTGACTCTGGTTCTACCTGGGCATCATCGGGACATGGTTACTGTATTCCCCACTGGGACTGACCTGATCCTGGTAACTCTAGTCCTGATTTGGCCTCTTCTTTACCAGGTGACTCTGGATCCACCTTGGGTTCACAGGTAACTGGTGACTCTGATCCTAAGCATGGCCTCACCTGACCTGGTGACTGTGATTCCCATCGGGACCTCACCTGGACCTCATGTCTCTGGTCCCACCTGGGCCTCACCAGTACCTGGTGTCTCTAGTACCCACCAGGGTAGCATCAGGATACGGTTACACTGTTCACTAACAGTGACCCAGCCAGACCTATTAACTCTGGTCTTCACTTGGGCCACACCTGGACATGTTGACACTGGTTCCCACCTGGGTATCACCTGGACATGGTGAGTCGGATCCACAACTGGTCCTACCCTGTAACTGGTGATTCTCGTTCCCACATGGACATCATGTGGACCTGGTGGCTGCAGTGTTTCTAGCTTCTCATGTACCTCGTGACTCTGGTCCCCACCAGGGCCTCACAGGGACCTGGTGAGTGTGGTTGCCACCTGCACCTCAAGTGGACCTGGTCATTCTGGTCTGCACCTGAGACTACCCTGCATCTGGTGACTGTGGTCCCCACCTGGGCTCCACCCGCTTTGGGGACTCCGGTCTCCATCTGGGGCTCACCTGACCCTGTTGACCATGGTCCTCAACTGCGCAAAATTGGGACGCGGTGACTGAGTTCCACAACTGGACCTCACTAGACCAGGTGATTCTGATCAACCTCTGGGTCTCACCGTACCCTAGTGACTGTGAACCCCACTTTGGCCTGACTTGGACCTGCTGACCCTGGTTGCCACCTGCGCCTGACCTCGAACTGTTGTCTCTGGTACTTTCAAGGGACTACCCTGTATCTTGTGATCCTGGTCCCCACCTGGGCCTCACCTGGACGTGGTAACTCATGTCATACCGCGTACTCACCTGTACCTGCTTACTGTGTTCCACATTTGGGCCTCAAGTAGACTTGTTGACCATGGTCCCCAAGCCGGCCTCACATGGACCTGTTGCCTCTGATCCCCATCGGAGCCTCACGTGTACCTGGTAACTCTGGTCCTCACCTGGGCCTCATCTGGACCTAGTGACTCTGTGCCGACCAGGGCTTCACCTGCATCTGGTGACTCTGGTCCCCACCTGGACTTCACCTGCATCTGGTGACTCTGGTCCCCTTCTGGACCTCTCCTGGACCTGGTGACTCTCTTTCCAACATGGACCTCACCTGGATCTGGTGACTCTGGTACTCAGTTTGGCTTCACATGGACCTGGGACTGTGTTTCCCATCGGGGCCTCACCTGGACCTCATGTCTCTGGTCCCAACTGGGCCTCACTCTGACCTGGTGACTCTGGTCACTCGTTGGACTTCACTTGGGCTTGGAGAATCTGGTCCTTAGCTGTTTCGCACCTTGATATGGTGACTGGTCGCCACCTGGGACTCACCTGGACTTGGTGAATCCTGTTGCCACCTGCGCATCACCTGAACCTTGTGACTGTGGTCCCACCTCGACCTCACCTGGATGAGGTGACTGGTTCCCACAGGGACCTCACCTGGACCTGGTGACTCAGGTCCTCATATGGGCATCATGGGACCTGGTTTCTCAGTTCCACATCGGGGCCTCACCTGGACCTAGTGATTCTAGTCCCCCTCTGGACCTCACACTGACGTGGTGACTCTGGTCCCCACCTTGATAATATCAGAACCGGGTGACTCTGGTCCCCCTCTGGGACTCACCCGGAGCTGGGGACACTGGTCCTCAGCTGGGCCTCAACAGGACCTGGTGAATCTACTCCTCACTTAGGCCTCGTCTGGACCTTGTGACTCTTTTCCCACCTGGCATCAATGGGACATGGATACTCTGTTCCCCACCTGGGCCTCACCTAAACATGATAACTTTGATCCACACTTTGGCCTCAACTGCTCCTGATAACTCTCGTCCCACCACCTAGGCCTCAATCTGGACCTTGTGACTATGGTCCCCAACTGGGTCTCACCTGGACCTGGTGACTCTCGTTCCCACATGAACCACACCTGGACCTGGTGACTGTGGTGTTCTTGTAGACTCACATTTACCTGGTGACACCAGTCCCCACTGGGGCCTCACCTGGATCTGCTGACTGTGGCCTGCAGGTTGGCCTCACCTGGACCTGGTGAGTGGGGTTGCACCTGAGCTTCACCCATACCTGGTGACTCAGGAACCCACGTGGTCCTCTTGGAACTGGTGAATCTGGTCCTTACATGGTCCTCTCCCAGACCCGGGGATTCTGGTCACCACCTGGGCCTCACCTGGACCTGGTGAATCTGGTCCCCATCTGGGCCTCACCCGGTCTTGGTGACTTTGTTCCCCACGTGGACCTGATTGCTTTGGACTCTTTCTTGGCCTCACCTGGAACTGGTGACTCTTATCCTCTCTGCGCGTGACTCAGGCCTGGTGACTCTGGTCCTCATCTGGGCATCATTGGTACCTGGTGACTCTGTTCAACACCTGAGCCTCACCTGGACATGATGATTCTGGAAACCCTTTGGGCCTCACCCTGACCTGGTGACTCTGGTCCCCATCTGGATGTCACCTGGAAGAGGTGATTCTGGTACCCCTCTAGGCCTCAACCAGATCTGGTGTCTCTGGTCCTCAACTGGGCCTCGGCTGGACTTAGTGAATATGCTCCATCTTGGCCTCCTTTGGAACAGGTTACTCTGGTCCCTACCTGGGCATCATGGGGACCTGGTTCCACTGCATGGCCTACAGGTTGGCCTCACCTTGACGTGGTAACTCTGGTCCCTACCTTGGCATTATCGGGACTCGGTTACTTTGCATGGCCTGCAGGTAGGCCTCACCTGGACCCGGTGAGTGGGCATGCCACTTGGGCCTCACTCATACCTGGTGACACAGGCCCCTACGTGGGCCTCACTTGGACCTGTTGTATCTGGTAATTCTGGGCACCACCTGGGAATCACCTGGACCTGGTGAATCTGGTAACTCTGGTCACCACCTGGGAATCACCTGGACCTGGTTAATCTGTGTCCCCATCTGGGCCTCATCCAGTCCTCGTGACTTTTTTACCCACCTGGACCTGATTGCTGTGGACTCCTTCTTAGCCTCACCTGGAACTGTTGACTCTGATCCTAACAGGGCATCACTCAGATCTGTTGACTCTGGTCCTCACCTGTGGACCATTATGACCTGGATACTCTCTTCCACATATGAGCCTCACCTGGACACGATGACTCTGGATCCCCTCTGGCCCTCTCCCTGACATGGTGTCTCTGGTCCCCATCTGGAAGGTACCTAGACCAGGTGAACCTGGTACCCCTCTAGGCCTCAACTAGACCTGGTGACTCTGGTTCTCTACTGGGCCTCAACGGGACGTAGTGAATATGCTCCCCACCTTCGCCTCATCTGGACCTGGTGTCTCTGGCTCCACCTGGGCCTCACCAGTAACTGGTGACTCTGATCCTAAGCATGGCCTCACCTGACCTGGTGACTGTGGTTTCCATCGGGACCTCACCTGGACCTCATGTCTCTGGTCCCACCTGGACCTCACCAGGACCTTGTGTCTCTAGTTACCACCTGGGTAGCATCAGGATATGGTTACACTGTTCACTATCAGTGACCCAGGCGGACCTATTGTTTCTGGTCTTCACCTGGGCCACACCTGGACATGGTGACACTGGTTTCCACCTGGGTCTCACCTGGACATGGTGAGTCGGATCCCCACCTGGTCCTCGCCTGTAACTGGTGATTCTCGTTCCCACATGGACATCATGTGGATCTGGTGGCTTCAGTGTTTCTAGCTTCTCATGTACCTCGTGACTCTGGTTCCCACCAGGGCCTCACCGGGACCTGGTGAGTGTGGTTGTCACCTGCACCTCACATGGACCTGGGGATTCTGGTCGGCACCTGAGACAACCGTGGATCTGGTGACTGTGGTCTCCACCTGGGCTTCACCTGGATTTGAGGACTGTGGTCCCCATCTGGGCCACACCTGGCCCTGTTGACCATGGTCCTCAACTCTGCAGAATTGGGACCCGGTGACTTTGTTCCACAACTGGACCTCACCTGGACCACGTGACTCTGGTCCGCCTCCGGGTCTCACCGTACCCTAATGACTCTGAACCCCACTTTGGCCTGACTTGGACCTGCTGACCTTGGTTGCCACCTGTGCCTGACCTCGAACTGTTGACTCTGGTTCTTTCAAGGGCTTCCCCTGTACCTGGTGATCCTGGTCCCCACCTGGGTCTCACCTGGACGTGGTGACTCTTGTCACCACCGGGGACTCACCTGGACCTGGTTCCTGTGTTCCACACATGGGCCTCAAGTAGACCTGTTGACCATGGTCCCCAAGCCGGGCTCACATGGACTTCTTGCCTCTGATTCCCACCGGGGCCTTACGTGTACCTGGTAACTCTGGTCCTCACCTGGGCCTCATTTGGACCTAGTGAGTCTGGTGCCAACCTGGGCTTCATCTGGATCTGTTGACTCTGGTCCCCACCTGGACTTCACCTGGATCTGGGGACTCTGGTCTGCTTCTGGACCTCTCCTGGACCTGGTGACTCTCTTTCCAACATGGACCTCAACTGGAACTGGTGACTCTGATACTCCGTTTGGCCTCACATGGACCTGGTGTCTCTCGTCCCCACTTTGAACTAACTCAGAACTGCTGAATCTTGCCCCACCTAGGCCGCTCCCAGACCTGTTGACTCTTGTCACCAGCTATGCCTCAATTCGACAAGATGAATCTGGTCCTCACGTGGGACTCACATGGACCTGGGACTCAGCTGGATAGAGTGGCTCTGGTTCCCACAAGGGGCTCAACTGATACTGGTGACAGTGGTCTTATTTTATGCCTCACCAGGACCTAGTGATTCTGTTCCCAATCTGGGCCTGCATGGCCCTAGTGACTCTGGTCCTCACCCAGGAATCATTGGGAACTGGATACTCTATTCCACACCTGAGCCTCACTTTGACCAGGGACCTCTGGTCCCATTCTGGGCCTCAAACTAAACTGGTTACTCTGGTTCCCCCTCTGGGCCTCACCCTTACCTGGTGAATCTGGTCACCCCTTGGGCTTCACTTGGGCCTGGTGAATCTGGTCCTTAGCTGGTCCACACCTGGAATTGGTGACTGGTCGCCACCTGGGTCTCACCTGGACTTGGTGAATCCTGTTGCCACCTGCACCTTACCTGGACCCTGTGACTGTGGTCCCACCTGGACCTCACCTGGATCTGGTGGCTCTGGTTCCCATATGGGGCTCTCCTGGACCTGGTTCCTGTGGTCTCCATCTGGCCTCACCTGGAACACAATGACTCTGATACATATTTGGGCCTCTCATGGACCTGTTGACTCTGGTCCTTACCTAGGCATCATTGGGACCTGGATACTCTCTTATATACCTGGGCCTCACCTGGACCTGGTGACTGTGATCCCACCTGGGCCTTACCTGGACGAGGTGACTGGTTCCCACAGGGACCTCAACTGGACCTGGTGACTCAGGTCCTCATATGGACATCATGGGACCTGGTTTCTCAATTCCACATTGGGGCCTCACCTGGACCTAGTTATTCTCGTCCCTCTCTGGGCCTCACCCTGACGTGCTGACTCTAATCCCCCCCCCGGATATCACCAGAACCGGGTGACTCTGGTCCCCCTCCGGACTCACCCGGAGCTGGGGTCACTGGTCCTCAACTCGGCCTCACCAGGACCTGGTGTCTCTGCTACCCACCTGGGTAGCATCAGGATATGGTTACACTGTTCAGTAACAGTGACCCAGCCGGACCTATTAACTCTAGTCTTTACCTGGGCCACACCTGGACATGGTGACACTGATTCCCACCTGGGTCTCACCTGGAGATGGTGAGTCGGATCCCCACCTGGTCCTCACCTGTAACTGGTGATTCTCGTTCCCACATGGAGATCATGTGGACCTGTTGGCCGCAGTGTTTCTAGCATCTTTTTTTTTAATTTTTATTTATTTATGATCGTCACAGAGAGAGAGAGAGGCAGAGACACAGGCATAGGGAGAAGCAGGCTCCATGCACCGGGAGTCCGACGTGGGATTCGATCCCGGGTCTCCAGGATGGCGCCCTGAACCAAAGACAGGCGCCAAACCGCTGCGCCACCCAGGGATCTCATGTGTTTCTAGCTTCTCATGTACCTGGTGACTCTGGTCCCCACCAGTGCCTTACTGTGACCTGGTGAATTTGGTTGCCACCTGCAACACACCTGGACCTGGTGATTCTGGTCTGCACCTGAGACTACCCTGGATCTGGTGACTCTGGTCCCCACCTGGGCTTCACCTGGATTTCGGGACTCCGGCCCCCATCTGAGGCTCACCTGGCCCTGTTGACCATGGTCCTCAACTGGGAAAAATTGGGAACTGGTGACTGTGTTCCACAACTGGACCTCACCTGGACCAGGTGACTATGCTCCCCTCTGGGTCTCACCGTGCCCTAGTGACTGTGAAGTCCAGTTTGGCTTGACTTGGACCTGCTGACCCTGGTTGCCACCTGCGCCTGAACTCGAACTGTTGACTCTGGTTCTTTCAAGGGCCTCCCCTGTACCTGGTGATCCTGGTCCCCACTTGGGCCTCAACTGGACGTGGTGACTCTTCTCACCACCGGGGACTCACCTGGACCTGCTTACTGTGTTCCACACCTGGGCCTCAAGTACACCTGTTGACCATGTCCCCAAGCCGGCCTCACATGGACCTGTTGCCTGTGATCCCAATTGGGGTCTCACGTGTACCATGTAACTCTGGTCCTCACCTGGGCCTCATCTGGACCTAGTGACTCTGCTCCTCACCTGGGCTTCACCTGGATCTGGTGACTCTGGTCCCCACCTGGACTTCACCTGGATCTGTTGACTCTAGTCGCCACCTAGACCTCTCCTGGACCTGGTGACTCTCTTTCCAACATGGACCTCACCGGTATCTGGTGACTCTGGTCCTCCCTTTGGCCTCAGCTGGACCTGGTGTCTCTCGTCCCCACTTTGACCTAACTCAGAACTACTAAATCTTGCCCCACCTAGGCCGCACCCAGACCTGGTGACTCTTGTCCCCAGCTAAGCCTCAATTCGACCTGATGAATCTGGTCCTCACGTGGGCCTCACATGGACCTGGGACTCAGCTGGATAGAGTGGCTCTGGTTCCCACAAGGGGCTCACCTGATACTGGTGACTATGGTCTTATTCTATGCCTCTCCAGGACCTAGTGATTCTGTTCCCCATCTAGGCCTGCATGGCCCTAGTGACTCTGGTCCTCACCCAGGCATCATTGGGACCTGGATACTCTATGCCACACTTGGGACTACCTTTGACCAGGGACCTCTGGTCCCATTCGGGGCCTCAAACTAAATTGTTTACTCTGGTTCCCCCTCTGGGCCTCACCCTTACCTGGTGACTCCTGTCACCCTTTGGGCTTCAACTGGGCCTGGAGAAACTGGTCCTTAGCTGGTCCTCACCTGGATCTGGTGAATGGTCGCCACCTGGGTCTCACCTGGACTTGGTGAATCCTGTTGCCACCTGCGCCTTACCTGGACCTTGTGACTGTGGTCCCACTTGGACCTCTCCTGGATCTGGCGGCTCTGGTTCCCATAAGGGGCACTCCTGGACCTGGTTCCTGTGGTCTCCATCTGGCCTCACCTGGAACACAATGACTCTGATCCATATTTGGGCCTTTCCTGGACCTGTTGACTCTGGTCCTTACCTGGGCATCATTGGGACCTGGATACTCTCTTATATAACTTGGCCTCACCTGGACCTGGTGAGTGTGGTCCCACCGGGGCCTCACCTGGACGAGATGACTGGTTCCCACAGGGACCTCCCCTGGACCTGGTGACTCAGGTCCTCATATGGGCATCATGGGACCTGGTTTCTCAGTTCCACATCGGGGCCTCACCTGGACCTAGTGATTCTCGTCCGACCTTGGGACTCACCCTGACGTGCTGACTCTGGTCCCCACCTGGATATCACCAGAACCGGGTGACTCTGGTCGACCTCTGGGACTCACCCGGAGCTGGGGACTCTGGTCCTCAACTGGGCCTAAACAGGACCTGGTGAATCTACACCTCACTTAGGCCTCGTCTTGACCTTGTGACTCTTTTCCCACCTGGCATCAATGGGACATGGTTACTCTGTTCCCCACCTGGGCCTCACCTGGACATGATAACTTTGCTCCACACTTTGGCCTCAACTGGTCCTGATGACTCTGGTCCCCCCCCCCGGCCTCAATCTGGACCTGGTGACTGTGGTCCCCACCTGGGTCTCACCTGGACCTGGTGACTCTCGTTCCCACATGAACCACACCTGGACCTGGTGACTGTGGTGTTTTTGTAGACTCACATTTACCTGGTGACTCCGGTCCCCACTAGGGCCTCACATGGATCTGGTGACTGGCCTGCAGGCTGGCCTCACCTGGACCTGGTGAGTGGGGTTGCCTCCAGGACCTCACCCATTCCTGGGGACTCTGTCCCCACGTGGGCCTCTTGGATCTGGTGAATCTGGTCCTTACCTGGTCCTCTCCCAGACCCGGGGACTCTGGTCACCACCTGGGCCTCACCTGGACATGGTGAATCTGGTCCCCATCTGGGCCTCACCCAGTCCTGGTGGCTTTGTTCCCCACCGGGACCTGATTGCTGTGGACTCTTTCTTGGCCTCACCTGGAACTGGTGACTCTGATCCTATCTGCGCGTCACCCAGACCTGGTGACTCTGGTCCTCACCTGGGAATCATTGGTACGTGGTGACTCTGTTCTATACCTGAGCCTCACCTGGATATGATGACTCTGGAACCTCTCTGGGCCTCACCCTGACCTGGTGACTCTGGTCCCCATCTGGATGTCACTTGGACCAGGGGATTCTGGTACCCCTCTAGGCCTCAATCAGATATGGTGACTCTGGTCCTCAACTGGGCCTCACCTGGAGCTAGTGAATATGATCCATCTTGGCCTCATTTGGAACTGGTGAATCTGGTCCCTACCTGAGCATCATAGGGATATGGTTCCACTGCATGGCCTGCAGGTTGGCCTCACCTGGACCTTGTAACTCTGGTCCCTACCTGGGCATCATCGGGATATGTTTCCACACATGGCCTGCAGGTTGGCATCACCTAGACCTGGTAACTCTAGTCCCTACCTGGGCATCATGGGGACATGGTTCCTCTGCATGGCCTGCAGGTTGGCATCACCTGGACCTGGTGAGTGGGGTTGTCACCTGTGCCTCTCCCATGCCTGGTGACACAGGTCCCCATGTGGGCCTCACTTGGACCGGGTGAATCTGGTCCTTACTTGGTCCTCACCCGGAACTGGTAACTCTGGTCACCACCTGGGAATCACCTGGGCCTGGTGTTTCTGGTCCCCATCTGGGCGTCATCCAGTCCTGGTGACATTGTTCCCCACCTGGACCTGATTGCTGTGGACTCTTTCTTGGCCTCACCTGGAACTGGTGACTCTGATCCTATCTGCGCGTCACCCAGACCTGGTGACTCTGGTCCTCACCTGGACATGATTGGTACCTGGTGACTCTGTTCCACACCTGAGCCTCACCTGGACATGATGACTCTGGAACCTCTCTGGGTCTCACCCTAAACTGGTGACTCTGGTCTCCATCTGGATGCCACTTGGACCAGGTGATTCTGGTACCCCTCTAGTCCTCAACGAGATCTGGTGCCTCTTGTCCTCAACTGGGCCTCACCTGGACCTAGTGAATATGCTCCATCTGGGCCTCACCTAGACCTGGTAAGTCTGGTCCCTACCTGGGCATCATCGGGACATGGTTCCACTGCATGGCCAGCAAGTTGTCCTCCCCTGGACCTGGTAAATCTGTTCCCTACCTGGGCATCATCGTGACACGGTTCCTCTGCATGGCCTGCAGGTTGGCCTCACCTTGACCTGTTGTTGGGGTTGCCACTTGTGCCTCACCCATACCTGGTGACACAGGTCCCCACGTGGGCCTCACTTGGACCTGGTGAATATGGTCCTTACTTGGTCCTCACCTGGAACAGGTAACTCTGGTCATCATCTGGGAATCTCCTGGACCTTGTGAATCTGGTCCCTATCTGGGCCTCACCCAGTCCTGGTGACTTTGTTCCCCAACTGGACCTGATTGCTGTGAACTCCTTATTGGCCTCACCTGGAAATGGTGCCTCTGATCCTAACTGGCCTCACCCAGATCTGGTGACTCTGGTCCTCACCTGTGGACCATTATGACCTGGATACTCTGTTCCACACCTGAGCCTCACCTGGTCATGATGACTCTGGATCCCCTCTGGGCCTCAGCCTGACACGGTGACTCTGGTCCCCATCTGGATATCACCAAGACCAGGTGAATCTGGTACCCCTCTATGCCTCAACTAGACCTGGTGACTCTGGTCCTCAACTGGGCCTCAACGGGACCTAGTGAACATGCTCCCCACCTGCGCCTCATCTGGACCTGGTGACTCTGGTTCTACCTGGGCATCATCGGGACATGGTTACTTTATTCCCCACTGGGACTGACCTGATCTTGGTAACTCTAGTCCTGACTTTGACCTCTTTTGTATCAGGTGACTCTGGCTCAACCTGGGCCTCACCTGTAACTGGTGAATCTGACCTAAGCATGGCCTCACCTGACCTGGTGGCTGTGGTTCCCATTGGGACCTCACCTGGAACTCATGTCTCTTGTCCCACCTGGGCTTCACCAGACCCTGGTGTCTCTGGTCCCCACCTGGGTAGCATCAGGATATGGTTACACTGTTCACTAACAGTGACCCAGCCGGACCTATTAACTGTGGTCTTCACCTGGGGAACACCTGGACATGGTGACACTGGTTCCCACCTGGGTCTCACCTGGATATGGTGAGTCTGATCCCCACCTGGGCCTCAATGTAACTGGTGATTCTCTTTCCCACATGGACATGATGTGGACCTGGTGGCTGCAGTGTTTCTAGCTTCTCATGCACCTCGTGGCTCTGGTCCCCACCAGGGCCTCACCAGGACCTGTTGAGTGTGGCTGCCACCTGCACCTCACTTGGACTTTGCTGATTCTTGTCTGCCCCTGAGATTACCCTGGATCTGGTGACTGTGGTCCCCACCTGGGCTTCACCTGATTCCGGTGACTCTGGTACCCACCTGGACCTCACCTGGATCTGGTGACTCTGGTTCCCACCTGAACCTCTCCTGGACCTGGTGACTCTCTTTCCAACATGGACCTCACCTGGATCTGGTGCCTCTGGTCCTCAGTTTCGCCTCTCCTGGACCTCGTGTCTCTCATCCCCACTTTCACCTAACTCAGAACTGCTGAATCATGCCTCACCTAGGCCGCACCCAGACCTGGTGACTCTTTTCCCCAGCTATGCCTCAATTCGTCCTGATGAATCTTGTCCTCACGTGGGCCTCACATGGACCTGGGACTCAGCTGGATTGAGTGGCTCTGGTTCCCACAAGGGGCTCACCTGATTCTGGTGACTCTGGTCTTATTCTATGACTCACCAGGATCTAGTGATTCTGTTCCCCATCTGCGCCTGCATGACCCTAGGGACTCTGGTCCTCACACAGGCATCATTGGGATCTGTATAATCTATTCCACACCAGGGCGTCACTCTGACCAGGAACCTCTGGTCCCATTCTGAGCCTCAACCTAAACTGGTTACTCTGGTTATCCCTCTGGGCCTCACCCTTACCTGGTGACTCTGGTCACCACTTGGGCGTCACTTGGGCCTGGTGAATCTGGTCCTTAGCTGGTCCACTCCTGGATCTGGTGACAGGTCGTCACCTGGGCCTCACCTGGACTTGCTGAATCCTGTTGCCACCTGCGCCTCACCTGGACCTGTGACTGTGGTCCCACCTGGACCTGACCTGGATCTGGTGGCTCTGGTTCCCATATGGCGCTCTCCAGGTCCTGGTTCCTGTGGTCTCCTTCTGGCCTCACCTAGAATACAATGACTCTGATCCATATTTGGGCCTCTCCTGGACCTGTTGACTCTGGTCCTTACCTGGGCATCATTGGTACCTGGATACTCTCTTATATACCAGGGCCTCACCTGGACCTGGTGACTGTGGTCCCACCTGGGCCTCACCTGGACGAGGTGACTGGTTCCCACAGGGACCTCACCTGGACCTGGTGACTCAGGTCCTCATATGGGCATCATGGGACCTGGGTTCTCAGTTACACATCGGGGCCTCACCTGGACCAAGTGATTCTCGTCCCCGTCTGGGCCTCACCCTGACGTGGTGACTCAGGTCCCCACCTGGATATCACCAGAACCGGGTCACTCTGGTCCCCCTCTGGGACTCTCCCGGAGCTGGGGACACTGGTCCTCAACTGGGCCTCAACAGGACCTGGTGAATCTACTCCTCACTAAGGCCTCGTCTGGACCTTGTGACTCTTTTCCCACCTGGCATCTTTGGGACATGGTTACTCTGTTCCCCACCTGGGCCTCACCTGGACATGATAACTTTGCTCCACACTTTGGCCTCAACTGGTCCTGATGACTCTGGTCCCCCGACCTAGGCCTCAATCTGGACCTGGTGACTGTGGTCCCCACCTGGGTCTCACCTGGACCTGGTGACTCTCGTTCCCACATGAACCACACCAGGATCTGATGACTGTGTTGTTCTTGTAGAATCACTTTTAACTGCTGACTCCAGTCCCCACTCGGTCGTCACGTGGATCGGGTGACTTGGCCTGGAGGTTGGCCTCACATGGACCTGGTTAGTGGGGATGCCACTTGGGACTCACCCATACCTGGTGACTCAGGTCTCCACGTGGGCCTCCTGGACCTGGTGAATCTGGTCCTTACCTGGTCCTCTCCCAGACTCGGGGACTCTGGTCACCACCTGGGCCTCACCTCGACCTGGTGAATCCGACCCCATCTTGGCCTCACTCAGTCCTGGTGACTTTGTGCCCCACCTTGACCTGATTGCTGTGGACTCTTTCATGGCCTCACCTGGACATGGGGACTCTGATCCTATCTGCGTGTCACCCAGACCTGGTGACTCTGGTCCTCTCCTGGGCATCATTGGTACCTGGTGACTCTGTTCCACACCTGAGCCTCACTTGGACATGAGGCTCTGGCCTCTGGAACCACTCTGGGCCTAACCCTGACCTGGTGACTCTGGTCTCCATCTGGATGTCACATGGACCAGGCGATTCTGGTACCCCTCTAGGCCTGAACCAGTTCTGGTGACTCTGGTCCTCAACTGGGCCTCACCTGGACCTATTGAATATGCTCCATCTGGGCCTCATTTGGACCTGGTGACTCTGGTCCCTACCTGGGCATCAACGGGACATGGATCCACTGCATGGCCTGCAGGTTGGCCTCAGCTGTACCTGCTAACTCTGGTCCCTACCTGGGCATCACCGGGACACGGTTCCTCTGCATGGCCTCCAGGTTGGCCTCACCTGGACCTAGAGACTGGGGTTGCCACCTGGGGCTCACCCATACCTGGTGACACAGGTCCCCACGTGGGCCTCACTTGGACCTGGTGAATCTGGTCCTTATGGTCCTCACCCGGACCTGGTAATCCTGGTGACCACCTGGGAATCACCTGGACAGGGTGAATCTGGTCCCCATCTGGGCCTCAACAGTCCTGTTGACTTTCTTCCCCACCTGGACCTGATTGCTGTGGACTCCTTCTTGGCCTCAACTGGAACTGGTGACTCTGATCCTAACTGAGCCTCACCCAGATCTGGTGACTCTGGTCCTCACCTGTGGACCATTATGACCTGGATACTTTGTTACACGCTGAGCCTCACCTGGACATGTTGACTCTGGATCCCCTCTGGGCCTCAGCCTGACATGGTGACTCTGGTCCGCATCTGGATGTCACCTAGACCCGGTGAATCTCGTACCCCTCTAGGCCTCAACTAGACCTGGTGACTCTGGTCCTCAACAGGGCCTCAACGAGACCTAGTGTATATGCTCCCCACCTGCGCCTCATCTCGACCTGGTGACGCTGGTTCTATCTGGGCATCATCGGGACATGGTTACTCTGTTCCCCACTGGGACTGACCTGATCCTGGTAACTCTGGTCCTGACTTTGGCCTCTCTCTTTACCAGGTGATTCTGGCTCTAACTGGGCCTCACCTGTAACTGGTGACTCTGATTCTAAGTATGGCCTCACCTGACCTGGTGTTTGTGGTTCCCATAGGGACCTCACCTGGACCTCATGTCTCTGGTCCCACCTGGGCCTCACCAGGGCCTGGTGTCTCTGGTACCACCCTGGTTAGCATCAGGATATGGTTACACTGTTCACTAACAGTGACCCAGCCGGACCTATTAACTCTGGTCTTCACCTGGGCCACACCTGGACATGGTGTCACTGTTTCCCACCTGGGTCTCACCTGGATATGGTGAGTGGGATCCCCACCAGGTCCTCACCTGTAACTGGTGATTCTCGTTCCCACATGGATATCATGTGGACCTGTTGGCCCCAGTGTTTCTAGCATCTTTTTTTTTTAATTTTTATTTATTTATGATAGTCACAGAGAGAGATAGAGGCAGAGACACAGACAGAGGGAGAAGCAGGAACCATGCACCAGGAGCCCGACGTGGGATTCGATCCCGGGTCTCCATGATCGCGCCCGGGGCCTAAGGCAGGCGCCAAACCGCTGCGCCACCCAGGGATCCCATCCGTTTGTAGCTTCTCATGTACCTCGTGACTCTGGTCCCCACCAGTGCCTTACCGGGACCGGGTGAGTTTGGTTGCCACCTGCACCACACCTGGACCTGGTGATTCTGGTCTGCACCTGAGACTACCCTGGATCTGGTGACTGTGGTCCCCACCTGGGCTTCACCTAGCCCTGTTGACCATGGTCCTCATCACGGAAAAATGGCAACCGGTGACTGTGTTCCACACCTGGACCTCACCTGGAGCAGGTGACTCTGTTCCCCCTGTGGGTCTCACCGTGCTCTAGTGACTGTGAACCCCACTTTGGCCTGACTTGGACCTGCTGACCCTGGTTGCCACCTGTGCGTTACCTCGAACTGTTGACTCTGGTTCTTTCAAGGGCCTCCCCTGTACCTGGTGATCCTGGTTCCCACCTGGGCCTCACCTGGGCCTGGTGAATCTTGTCACCACCGGGGACTCACTTGGACCTGGTTACAGTGTTCCACACTGGGCCTCTAGTAGAAGTCTTGACCATGGTCCCCAAGCCTGCCTCACATGGACCAGTTGCCTCTGATACCTACCAGCGCCTCACGTGTACCTGGTAACTCTGGTCCTCACCTGGGCCTCATCTGGACCTAGTGACTCTGGTCCCCACCTGGGCTTCACCTGGATCTGGTGACTCTGGTCCCCACCTGGCCTTCCCCTGGATCTGGTGACTCTGGTCCCCACCTGGACCTCTCCTAGACCTGGTGACTCTCTTTCCAACATGGGCCTCACCTGGATCTGGTGACTCTGGTCCTCAGTTTGGCCTCACCTAGACCTGGTGTCTCTCGTCCCCACTTTGACCTAACTCAGAACTGCAGAATCTTGCCCCACCTAGGCCGCACCCAGACCTGGTGACTCTTGTCCCCAGCTATGCCTCAATTCGACCTGATGTATATGGTCCTCACGTGGGCCTTAGATGTACCTGGGACTCAGCTGGATAGAGTGGCTCTTGTTCCCACAAAGGGCTCACCTGATACTGGTGACTGGGTCTTTTTCTATGCCTCACCAGGACCTAGTGATTCTGTTCCCCTTCTGGGCCTGCATGGCCCTAGTGACTCTGGTCCTCACCCCAGGCATCATTGGGACCTGGATACTCTATTCCACACCTGGGACTCACCTTTGACCAGGGACCTCTGGTCCCATTCTGGGCCTCAAACTAAACTGGTTACTCTGGTTCCCCCTCTGGGGACTCACCCTTACCTGTTGAATCTGGTCACCCCTTGGGCTTCACTTTGGCCTGGTGAATCTGGTCCTTAGCTGGTACTCACCTGGATCTGGTGACTGGTCGCCACCTGGGCCTCACCTGGACCTGGTGAATCTCTTCCCCTCTGGGCCTCACCTAGTCCTGGTGACTTTGTTCCCCACCTGACCTGATTGCTTTGGACACTTTCTTGGCCACACCTGGAAGTGGTGATTCTCGTTCCCACATGGACATCATGTGGACCTGGTGGCTGCAGTGTTTCTAGCTTCTCATGTACCCCTCGTGATTCTGGTCCCCACCAGGGCCTCAAAGGGACATGGTGAGTGTGGTTGCCACCTGCACCACAACCTGGAACTGATGATTCTGGTCTGCACCTGAGACTACCCTGGATCTGGTGACTGTGGTCCCCACCTGGGCTTCACCCGGATTTGGGGACTCCGGTCCCCATCCGGGGCCTCAACTGTACCTGTTGACCATGGTCCTCAACTGGCAAATTGGGACCCGGTAACTGTGTTCCACAACTGGACGTCTCCTGGACCACATGACTCTGGTCCCCCTCTGGGTCTCACCGTGCCTTCGTGACTGTGAACCCCACTTTGGCCTGACTTGGACCTGGCTGACCCTGGTTGCCACCTGCGCTCTGACCTCGAACTGTTGACTCTGGTTCTTTCAAGGGCCTCCCCTGTACCTGGTGATCCTGGTCCCCACCTGGTCCTCACTGGACGTGGTGACTCTAGTCCCA
Organism: Canis lupus familiaris; assembly: GCF_011100685.1. Classification (NCBI taxonomy): domain Eukaryota; kingdom Metazoa; phylum Chordata; class Mammalia; order Carnivora; family Canidae; genus Canis; species Canis lupus. The sequence continues at coordinate 38,826 of NW_023331467.1, forward strand.
CCGCGGACTCACCTGGACCTGCTTACCTGTGTTCCACACCTCGGCCTCAAGTAGACCTGTTGACCATGGTCCCCATGCCGGCCTCACATGGACATGTTGACTCTAATCCCCACAGGGCCTCACGTGTACCTGGTAACTCTGGTCCTCACCTGGGCCTCATCTGGACCTAGTGACTCTGGTCCCCACCTGGGCTTCACCTGGAACTGGTGGCTCTGGTCCCCACCTGGGTTTCACCTGGAACTGGTGACGCTCTTTCCAACATGGACTTCACTTGGTGAATCTGGTCCTTAGCTGGTCCACATTTGGATCTGGTGACTGGTCGCCACCTGGGCCTCACCTGGACTTGGTGAATACTGTTGCCACCTGCGCCCCCCCCTGGAACTTGTGACTCTGGTCCCACCAGAACCTCACCTGGATCTGGAGGCTCTGGTTCCCATAAGGGGCTCTCCTTGGACCTGGTTCTTGGGGTCTCCACTAGCCTCACCTGGAACACAATGACTTTGATCCATATTTTGTGGCCTCTCTTGGACCTGTGGACTCTGGTCCTTACCTGGGCATCATTGGAAATGGATACTCTCGTATATACCTGGGCGTCACCTGGACCTGGTGACTGTGGTCCACCTGGGCCTCACCTGGCATGAGGTCACTGGTTCCACAAGGGACCTCACCTGGACCTGTTGACTCAGGTTCCTCAAATGGGCATCATGGGACCTGTTATCTCAGTTCCAAATCGGGGCCTCACCTGGACCTAGTGATTCTCGTCCCCCTCTGGGCCTCACCCTGACCTGTTGACTCTGGTCCTCACCTGGATATCACAAGAACCGGGTGACTCTGGTCCCCCTTTGGACTCACCCGGAGCTGGGGAGACTGGTACTCAACTGGGTCTCAAACACGATCTGGTGAATCTACTCCTCACTTAGGCCTCGTCTGCACCTTGTGACTCTTATCCCACCTGGCATCAATGGGATATGGTTACTCTGTTCCCCACCTGGGCCTCACTTGGACATGATAACTGTTCTCCGCACTTTGGCCTCAACTGGTCCTGATGACACTGGTCCCCCCACCTAGGCCTCAATCTGGACCTGGTGACTGTGGTCCCCACCTGGGTCTCACCTTGACTCCGGTTGCCCCCTCTCGTTCCCACATGAACCACACCTTGACCCTGGTGACTGTGGTGGTCCCTTGTAGACTCACATTTCCCTGGTGACTCCGTTCCCGTCTGAGGTCTCACCTGGATCTGGTTACTCTGGCCTGCGTTTGGCTCACCTGGAATTGGTGGTGGGGTTGTCACCTGGGCCTTCACCCATACCTGGTGACTCAGGTCCCCTACCGTGGGCTCTTGGACCTGGTGAATCTAGTACTTACCTTTCCTCGCCCCCGACGTGGGGACTCTTGTCACGACTGGGCCTCACCCTGGACCTGGTGAATCGGTTCCATATCTTGGCCTCACCGAGTTCCTTGATTACTTTGTTCCCCACTTGGACCTATTGGCTTGGACCTCTTTTTGTCTCACCTGAACTGGTGACTCTGATCCTATCTGCGCTGTCATCACCCTGATCTGGTGACCCTGGACCTCACCGGGCTCATGGGTACCTGATTACTCTGTTCTTCTAAACTAACCTGAGCCTCACCGGGCATGATGACTCTGGTACCTCTCTGGCCTCACCCGTGACCTTGTGACTTCTGGTCCCCATCTGGATGATCACCTGGCCCAGGTGATTCTGTACCC
>NW_023331467.1:40654-89916 GCF_011100685.1 Canis lupus familiaris
GGCCTGCAGGTTGGCCTCACCTGGACCTGGTAACTCTGGTCCTACCTGGGCATCATCGGGACATGTTCCTCATGGCCATCAGGTTGGCCTCACCTGGACCTGGTGAGTGGTGTTGCCAATTGTGCCTCACCGTAATGGTGACACAGGTCCCCAGGTGGGCCTCAATTGGACTGGTGAATCTGGTCCTTACCTGGTCCTTCCCGGAACTGGTACCTCTGGTCACCACCTGGGAATCACCTGGGCCTGGTGAATCTGGTCCCCATCTGGCCTCACCCAGTCCTGGTGACTTTGTTCCCCACATCGACCTGATTGCTGTGGACGCCTTCTTGGCCTCAACCTGGAACTGGTGACTCGGATCCTATCTGCGCATCACCCAGACCTGGTGAATCTGGTCCTCAACTGGGCATCATTGGTACCTGGTGACTCTGTTCCACACCTGAGCCTCACCTGGACATGAGACTCTGGAACCTCTCTGGGCCTCACCCTGACCGGGACTCTGGTCCCCATCTCGATGTCACCTGAACCAGGTGATTCTGGTACCCTTATAGGGCTCAACCAGATCTGGTGACTCTGGTCCTCAACTGGGCCTCACCTAGACCTAGTTAATATGCTCCATCTGGGCCTCATTTGGACATGGTGATTCTGATCCTACCTCGGCATTACCGGGACATGGTTCCACTGCATAGCCTGCTGGTGGCCTCACCTGGACCTGTAACTCTGGTCGCTACCTGGGCATCATCGGACATGGTTCCTCTGCATGGCCTGCAGGTTGGCCTCATCTTCACCTGGTGAGTGGGGTTCCCACCTGGGTCTTACCCATGCCTGGTGACACAGGTCCCCACGTGGGCCTCACTTGACCTGGTGAATGTGGTCCTTACCTAGTCCTCACCGGAACTGGTAATCTGGTCACCACCTGGGCCCTCACCTGGACTTGCTGAATCCTGTTGCCACCTGCGCCTCACCTGGACCTGTGACTGTGGTCCCACCTGGACCTGACCTGGATCTGGTGGCTCTGGTTCCCATATGGCGCTCTCCAGGTCCTGGTTCCTGTGGTTCTCCTTCTGGCCTCACCTAGAATACAATGACTCTGATCCATATTTGGGCCTCTCCTGGACCTGTTGACTCTGGTCCTTACCTGGGCATCATTGGTACCTGGATACTCTCTTATATACCAGGGCCTCACCTGGACCTGGTGACTGTGGTCCCACCTGGGCCTCACCTGGACGAGGTGACTGGTTCCCACAGGGACCTCACCTGGACCTGGTGACTCAGGTCCTCATATGGGCATCATGGGACCTGGGTTCTCAGTTACACATCGGGGCCTCACCTGGACCAAGTGATTCTCGTCCCCGTCTGGGCCTCACCCTGACGTGGTGACTCAGGTCCCCACCTGGATATCACCAGAACCGGGTCACTCTGGTCCCCCTCTGGGACTCTCCCGGAGCTGGGGACACTGGTCCTCAACTGGGCCTCAACAGGACCTGGTGAATCTACTCCTCACTAAGGCCTCGTCTGGACCTTGTGACTCTTTTCCCACCTGGCATCTTTGGGACATGGTTACTCTGTTCCCCACCTGGGCCTCACCTGGACATGATAACTTTGCTCCACACTTTGGCCTCAACTGGTCCTGATGACTCTGGTCCCCCGACCTAGGCCTCAATCTGGACCTGGTGACTGTGGTCCCCACCTGGGTCTCACCTGGACCTGGTGACTCTCGTTCCCACATGAACCACACCAGGATCTGATGACTGTGTTGTTCTTGTAGAATCACTTTTAACTGCTGACTCCAGTCCCCACTCGGTCGTCACGTGGATCGGGTGACTTGGCCTGGAGGTTGGCCTCACATGGACCTGGTTAGTGGGGATGCCACTTGGGACTCACCCATACCTGGTGACTCAGGTCTCCACGTGGGCCTCCTGGACCTGGTGAATCTGGTCCTTACCTGGTCCTCTCCCAGACTCGGGGACTCTGGTCACCACCTGGGCCTCACCTCGACCTGGTGAATCCGACCCCATCTTGGCCTCACTCAGTCCTGGTGACTTTGTGCCCCACCTTGACCTGATTGCTGTGGACTCTTTCATGGCCTCACCTGGACATGGGGACTCTGATCCTATCTGCGTGTCACCCAGACCTGGTGACTCTGGTCCTCTCCTGGGCATCATTGGTACCTGGTGACTCTGTTCCACACCTGAGCCTCACTTGGACATGAGGCTCTGGCCTCTGGAACCACTCTGGGCCTAACCCTGACCTGGTGACTCTGGTCTCCATCTGGATGTCACATGGACCAGGCGATTCTGGTACCCCTCTAGGCCTGAACCAGTTCTGGTGACTCTGGTCCTCAACTGGGCCTCACCTGGACCTATTGAATATGCTCCATCTGGGCCTCATTTGGACCTGGTGACTCTGGTCCCTACCTGGGCATCACCGGGACATGGATCCACTGCATGGCCTGCAGGTTGGCCTCAGCTGTACCTGCTAACTCTGGTCCCTACCTGGGCATCACCGGGACACGGTTCCTCTGCATGGCCTCCAGGTTGGCCTCACCTGGACCTAGAGACTGGGGTTGCCACCTGGGGCTCACCCATACCTGGTGACACAGGTCCCCACGTGGGCCTCACTTGGACCTGGTGAATCTGGTCCTTATGGTCCTCACCCGGACCTGGTAATCCTGGTGACCACCTGGGAATCACCTGGACAGGGTGAATCTGGTCCCCATCTGGGCCTCAACAGTCCTGTTGACTTTCTTCCCCACCTGGACCTGATTGCTGTGGACTCCTTCTTGGCCTCAACTGGAACTGGTGACTCTGATCCTAACTGAGCCTCACCCAGATCTGGTGACTCTGGTCCTCACCTGTGGACCATTATGACCTGGATACTTTGTTACACGCCTGAGCCTCACCTGGACATGTTGACTCTGGATCCCCTCTGGGCCTCAGCCTGACATGGTGACTCTGGTCCGCATCTGGATGTCACCTAGACCCGGTGAATCTCGTACCCCTCTAGGCCTCAACTAGACCTGGTGACTCTGGTCCTCAACAGGGCCTCAACGAGACCTAGTGTATATGCTCCCCACCTGCGCCTCATCTCGACCTGGTGACGCTGGTTCTATCTGGGCATCATCGGGACATGGTTACTCTGTTCCCCACTGGGACTGACCTGATCCTGGTAACTCTGGTCCTGACTTTGGCCTCTCTTTACCAGGTGATTCTGGCTCTAACTGGGCCTCACCTGTAACTGGTGACTCTGATTCTAAGTATGGCCTCACCTGACCTGGTGTTTGTGGTTCCCATAGGGACCTCACCTGGACCTCATGTCTCTGGTCCCACCTGGGCCTCACCAGGGCCTGGTGTCTCTGGTACCCACCTGGTTAGCATCAGGATATGGTTACACTGTTCACTAACAGTGACCCAGCCGGACCTATTAACTCTGGTCTTCACCTGGGCCACACCTGGACATGGTGTCACTGTTTCCCACCTGGGTCTCACCTGGATATGGTGAGTGGGATCCCCACCAGGTCCTCACCTGTAACTGGTGATTCTCGTTCCCACATGGATATCATGTGGACCTGTTGGCCCCAGTGTTTCTAGCATCTTTTTTTTTTAATTTTTATTTATTTATGATAGTCACAGAGAGAGATAGAGGCAGAGACACAGACAGAGGGAGAAGCAGGAACCATGCACCAGGAGCCCGACGTGGGATTCGATCCCGGGTCTCCATGATCGCGCCCGGGGCCTAAGGCAGGCGCCAAACCGCTGCGCCACCCAGGGATCCCATCCGTTTGTAGCTTCTCATGTACCTCGTGACTCTGGTCCCCACCAGTGCCTTACCGGGACCGGGTGAGTTTGGTTGCCACCTGCACCACACCTGGACCTGGTGATTCTGGTCTGCACCTGAGACTACCCTGGATCTGGTGACTGTGGTCCCCACCTGGGCTTCACCTAGCCCTGTTGACCATGGTCCTCATCACGGAAAAATGGCAACCGGTGACTGTGTTCCACACCTGGACCTCACCTGGAGCAGGTGACTCTGTTCCCCCTGTGGGTCTCACCGTGCTCTAGTGACTGTGAACCCCACTTTGGCCTGACTTGGACCTGCTGACCCTGGTTGCCACCTGTGCGTTACCTCGAACTGTTGACTCTGGTTCTTTCAAGGGCCTCCCCTGTACCTGGTGATCCTGGTTCCCACCTGGGCCTCACCTGGGCCTGGTGAATCTTGTCACCACCGGGGACTCACTTGGACCTGGTTACAGTGTTCCACACTGGGCCTCTAGTAGAAGTCTTGACCATGGTCCCCAAGCCTGCCTCACATGGACCAGTTGCCTCTGATACCTACCAGCGCCTCACGTGTACCTGGTAACTCTGGTCCTCACCTGGGCCTCATCTGGACCTAGTGACTCTGGTCCCCACCTGGGCTTCACCTGGATCTGGTGACTCTGGTCCCCACCTGGCCTTCCCCTGGATCTGGTGACTCTGGTCCCCACCTGGACCTCTCCTAGACCTGGTGACTCTCTTTCCAACATGGGCCTCACCTGGATCTGGTGACTCTGGTCCTCAGTTTGGCCTCACCTAGACCTGGTGTCTCTCGTCCCCACTTTGACCTAACTCAGAACTGCAGAATCTTGCCCCACCTAGGCCGCACCCAGACCTGGTGACTCTTGTCCCCAGCTATGCCTCAATTCGACCTGATGTATATGGTCCTCACGTGGGCCTTAGATGTACCTGGGACTCAGCTGGATAGAGTGGCTCTTGTTCCCACAAAGGGCTCACCTGATACTGGTGACTGGGGTCTTTTTCTATGCCTCACCAGGACCTAGTGATTCTGTTCCCCTTCTGGGCCTGCATGGCCCTAGTGACTCTGGTCCTCACCCAGGCATCATTGGGACCTGGATACTCTATTCCACACCTGGGACTCACTTTGACCAGGGACCTCTGGTCCCATTCTGGGCCTCAAACTAAACTGGTTACTCTGGTTCCCCCTCTGGGACTCACCCTTACCTGTTGAATCTGGTCACCCCTTGGGCTTCACTTTGGCCTGGTGAATCTGGTCCTTAGCTGGTACTCACCTGGATCTGGTGACTGGTCGCCACCTGGGCCTCACCTGGACCTGGTGAATCTCTTCCCCTCTGGGCCTCACCTAGTCCTGGTGACTTTGTTCCCCACCTGGACCTGATTGCTTTGGACACTTTCTTGGCCACACCTGGAAGTGGTGATTCTCGTTCCCACATGGACATCATGTGGACCTGGTGGCTGCAGTGTTTCTAGCTTCTCATGTACCTCGTGATTCTGGTCCCCACCAGGGCCTCAAAGGGACCTGGTGAGTGTGGTTGCCACCTGCACCACACCTGGAACTGATGATTCTGGTCTGCACCTGAGACTACCCTGGATCTGGTGACTGTGGTCCCCACCTGGGCTTCACCCGGATTTGGGGACTCCGGTCCCCATCCGGGCCTCAACTGTACCTGTTGACCATGGTCCTCAACTGGGCAAAATTGGGACCCGGTAACTGTGTTCCACAACTGGACGTCTCCTGGACCACATGACTCTGGTCCCCCTCTGGGTCTCACCGTGCCTTCGTGACTGTGAACCCCACTTTGGCCTGACTTGGACCTGCTGACCCTGGTTGCCACCTGCGCCTGACCTCGAACTGTTGACTCTGGTTCTTTCAAGGGCCTCCCCTGTACCTGGTGATCCTGGTCCCCACCTGGTCCTCACGTGGACGTGGTGACTCTAGTCACCACCGCGGACTCACCTGGACCTGCTTACTGTGTTCCACACCTCGGCCTCAAGTAGACCTGTTGACCATGGTCCCCATGCCGGCCTCACATGGACATGTTGACTCTAATCCCCACAGGGGCCTCACGTGTACCTGGTAACTCTGGTCCTCACCTGGGCCTCATCTGGACCTAGTGACTCTGGTCCCCACCTGGGCTTCACCTGGAACTGGTGGCTCTGGTCCCCACCTGGGTTTCACCTGGAACTGGTGACGCTCTTTCCAACATGGACTTCACTTGGTGAATCTGGTCCTTAGCTGGTTCACATTTGGATCTGGTGACTGGTCGCCACCTGGGCCTCACCTGGACTTGGTGAATACTGTTGCCACCTGCGCCCCCCCTGGAACTTGTGACTCTGGTCCCACCAGAACCTCACCTGGATCTGGAGGCTCTGGTTCCCATAAGGGGCTCTCCTGGACCTGGTTCTTGGGGTCTCCATCTAGCCTCACCTGGAACACAATGACTTTGATCCATATTTGTGCCTCTCTTGGACCTGTGGACTCTGGTCCTTACCTGGGCATCATTGGGACATGGATACTCTCTTATATACCTGGGCGTCACCTGGACCTGGTGACTGTGGTCCCACCTGGGCCTCACCTGGATGAGGTCACTGGTTCCCACAGGGACCTCACCTGGACCTGTTGACTCAGGTCCTCAAATGGGCATCATGGGACCTGTTATCTCAGTTCCAAATCGGGGCCTCACCTGGACCTAGTGATTCTCGTCCCCCTCTGGGCCTCACCCTGACCTGTTGACTCTGGTCCTCACCTGGATATCACAAGAACCGGGTGACTCTGGTCCCCCTTTGGGACTCACCCGGAGCTGGGGAGACTGGTACTCAACTGGGTCTCAACACGATCTGGTGAATCTACTCCTCACTTAGGCCTCGTCTGCACCTTCTGACTCTTATCCCACCTGGCATCAATGGGATATGGTTACTCTGTTCCCCACCTGGGCCTCACTTGGACATGATAACTGTTCTCCGCACTTTGGCCTCAACTGGTCCTGATGACACTGGTCCCCCCACCTAGGCCTCAATCTGGACCTGGTGACTGTGGTCCCCACCTGGGTCTCACCTTGACCTGTTGCCTCTCGTTCCCACATGAACCACACCTGGACCTGGTGACTGTGGTGTCCTTGTAGACTCACATTTCCCTGGTGACTCCGTTCCCGTCTAGGGTCTCACCTGGATCTGGTTACTCTGGCCTGCTGGTTGGCTTCACCTGGAATTGGTGAGTGGGGTTGTCACCTGGGCCTCACCCATACCTGGTGACTCAGGTCCCTACGTGGGCCTCTTGGACCTGGTGAATCTAGTACTTACCTGGTCCTCTCCCCGACGTGGGGACTCTGGTCACGACCTGGGCCTCACCTGGACCTGGTGAATCTGTTCCATATCTTGGCCTCACCGAGTCCTGGTGACTTTGTTCCCCACTTGGACCTGATTGCTGTGGACTCTTTTTGTCTCACCTGGAACTGGTGACTCTGATCCTATCTGCGCGTCACCCAGATCTGGTGACCCTGGAACTCACCTGGGCATCATTGGTACCTGATTACTCTGTTCTACACCTGAGCCTCACCTGGACATGATGACTCTGGTACCTCTCTGGGCCTCACCCTGACCTGGTGACTCTGGTCCCCATCTGGATGTCACCTGGACCAGGTGATTCTGGTACCCCTCTAGGCCTCAACCAGATCTGGTGACTCTGGTCCTCAACTGGGCCTCACCTGGACCTAGTGAATATACTCGATGTGGGCCACATTTGGACCTGGTGACTCTGCTCCCTACCTGGGCATCATCGGGAGATGGTTCCACTGCATGGCCTGCAGGTTGGCCTCACCTGGACCTGGTAACTCTGGTCCCTACCTGTGCTTCATCGGGACACCGTTCCTCTGCATGGCCTGCAAGTTGGCCTCACCTGGACCTGTTGAGTGGGGTTTCCACATGGGCCTCACACATACCTGGTGACATAGGTCCCCAAGTGGGCCTCACTTGGACCTGGTGAATCTGATCCTTACCTGGTCCTCACCGAGAACTGGTAACTCTGGTCACCACCTGGGCATCACCTGGACAGGGTGAATCTGGTCCCCATCTGGGCCTCCCCCAGTCCTGATGACTTTGTTCCCCACCTGGAACTGATTGCTGTGGACTCCTTCTTGGCCTCACCTGGAACTGGTGACTCTCATCCTAACTGGGCCTAACTCAATCTGCTGACTCTTGTCCTCCCCTGTGGACCATTATGAACTGGATACTCTGTTCCACAACTGAGCCTCACCTGGACATGATGACTCTGGATCCACTCTGGGCCTCACCCTGACATGGTGACTCTGGTCCTCATGTGGATGTCACCAGACCAGGTGAATCTGGTACCCCTCTAGGCCTCCACTAGACCTGGTGACTCTGGTCCTCAACTGGGCCTCACCGGGACCTAGTGAATATGCTCCCCAACTGTGCCTCATATGGACCTGGTAACTCTGGTTCTACCTGGGCATCATCGGGACATGTTTACTGTATTCCCCACTGGGACTGACCTGATCCTGGTAACTCTGGTCCTGATTTGGCCTCTTCTGTACCAGGTGACTCTGGATCCACCTTGTGTTCACCGGTAACTGGTGACTCTGATCCTAAGCATGGCCTCACCTGACCTGGTGACTGTGGTTCCCATCGGGACTGCACCTGGACCTCATGTCTCTGGTCCCAACTGGGCTTCACCAGAACCTGGTGTCTCTGGTACCCACCTTGGTAGCATCAGGATACGGTTACACTGTTCACTAACAGTGACCCAGCCGGACCTATTAACTCTGCTCTTCACCTGGGCCACACCTGGACATGTTGACACTGGTTCCCACCTGGGTCTCACGTGGACATGGTGAGTCGGATCCAAAACTGGTCCTCCCCTGTAACTGGTGATTCTCGATCCCACATGGACATCATGTGGACCTGGTGGCTGCAGTGTTTCTAGCTTCTCATGTACCTCGTGACTCTGGTCCCCACCAGGGCCTCACAGGGACCTGGTGAGTGTGGTTGCCACCTGCACCTCAAGTGGACCTGGTCATTCTGGTCTGCACCTGAGACTACCCTGGATCTGGTGACTATGGTCCCCACCTGGGCTTCACCTGCTTTGGGGACTCCGGTCTCCATCTGAGCCTCACCTGGCCCTGTTGACCATGGTCCTCAACTGGGCAAAATTGGGACCCGGTGACTGTGTTCAACAACTGGACCTCACCTGGACCAGGTGATTCTGGTCTCCCTCTGGGTCTCACCGAGCCCTAGTGACCGTAAACCCAACTTTCGCCTGACTTGGACCTGCTGACCCTGGTTACCACCTGTGCCTCACCTCGAACTGTTGACTCTGGTACTTTCAAGGGCCTCCCCTGTACCTTGTGATCCTGGTCCCCACCTGGGTCTCACCTGGACGTGGTGACCCATGTCACAACCGCGTACTCACCTGGAGCTGCTTACTGTGTTCCACATCTGGGCCTCAAGTAGACTTGTTGACCAGGGTCCCCACGCCGGCCTCACATGGACCTGTTGCCTCTGATCCCCACCGGGGCCTCACGTGTACCTGGTAACTCTGGTCCTCACCTGGGCCTCATCTGGACCTAGTGACTCTGGTCCCCACCTGGGCTTCACCTGGATCTGGTGACTCTGGTCCCCTCCTGTACTTCACCTGGATCTGGTGACTCTGCTCCCCACCTGGAACTCTCCTGGACCTGGTGACTCTCTTTCCAACATGGACCTCACCTGGATCTGCTGACTCTGGTCTTCAGTTTGGCCTCACCTGGACCTGGTGTCTCTCGTCCCCACTTTGAACTAACTCAGAACTGCTGAATCTTGCCCCACCTAGGCCGCACCCAGACCTGGTGACTCTTGTCCCCAGCTATGCCTCAATTTGCCCTAATGAATCTGGTCCTCACGTGGGCGTCACATGGACCTGGGACTCAGCTGCATAGAGTGGCTCTGGTTCCCACAAGGGGCTCAACTGATACTGGTGAATGTGGTCTTATTCTATGCCTCACCAGGACCTAGTGATTCTGTTCCCCATCTGGGCCTGCATGGCCCTAGTGACTCTGGTCCTCAACCTGGAATCATTGGGAACTGGATACTCAATGCCACACCTGGGCCTCACTTTGACCAGGGACCTCTGGTCCCATTCTGGGCCTCAAACTAAACTGGTTACTCTGGTATCCCCTCTGGGCCTCACCCTTACCTGGTGACTCTGGTCACCCTTGGGCTTCACTTGTACCTGGTGAATCTGGTCCTTAGCTGGTCCGCACCTGGATCTGGTGACTGGTCGCCACCTGGGTCTCACCTGGACTTGGTGAATCCTGTTGCCACCTGCACCTCACCAGGACCTTGTGACTGTGGTCCCACCTGGACCTCACCTGGATCTGGTGGCTCTGGTTCTCATATGGGGCTCTCCTGGACCTGGTTCCTGTGGTCTCCATCTGGCCTCACCTGGAACACAATGACTCTGATCCATATTTGGTCCTCTCCTGGACCTGTTGACTCTTGTCCTTACCTGGGCATCATTGGGACCGGGATACTCTCTTATATACTAGGGCCTCACCTGGACCTTGTAACTGTGTTCCCACCTGGGCCTCACCTGGACGAGGTGACTGGTTCCCACAGGGACCTCACCTGGATCTGGTGACTCAGGTCCTAATATGGATATCATGGGACCTGGTTTCTGAGTTCCACATCGGGGCCTCACCTGGACATAGTGATTCTCGTTCCCCTCTGGGCCTCACCCTGACGTGCTGACTCTGGTCCCCCCCTGGATATCACCAGAACCGGGTGACTCTGGTCCCCCTCGGGACTCACCCGGAGCTGGGGTCACTGGTCCTCAACTCGGCCTCAACAGGACCTGGTGAATCTACTCCTCACTTAGGCCTCGTCTGGACCTTGTGACTCTTTTCCCACCTGGCAACAATGGGACATGGTTACTCTGTTCCGCACCTGGGCCTCACATGGACATGATAACTTTGCTCCGAACTTTGGCCTCAACTGGTCCTGATGACCTTGGTCCCCCAACCGAGGCCTCAATCTGGACCTGGAGACTGTCGTCCTACGTGGGTCTCACCTGGACCTGGTGACTCTCGTTCCCACATGAACCACACCTGGACCTGGTGACTGTGGTGTACTTGTAGACTCACATTTACCTGGTGACTCCGGTCCCCACTAGGGCCTAACCTGGATCTGGTGACTCTGCCCTGCTGGTTGGCCTCACCTGGACTTGGTTAGTGGGATGCCACCTGGGCCTCACACATACCTGGACTCAGGTCCCCACGTGAGCCTCTTGGACCTGGTGAATCTGGCCCTTACCTGTTCTTCTCCCAGACCCGGGGAATCTGGTCACAACCTGGGCCTCATGTGGACCTGGTGAATCTGGTCCCCATCTGGGCCTAACCCAGTCCTGGTGACTATATTTCCCACCTGGAACTGATTGCTCTGGACTCTTTCTTGGCCTCACTTGGAACTGGTGACTCTGATCCTATCTGTGCGTCACCGAGACCTGGTGACTCTGGTCCTCACCTGGGCATCATTGGTACCTGGTTACTCTGTTCCACACCTGAGCCTCACCTGGACATGATGTCTCTGGGACCTCTCTGGGCCTCACCCTGACCTGGTGATCTGGTCCCCATCTGGATGTCACCTGGACCAGGGGATTTTGGAACCCCTCTAGGCCTCAACCAGTTCTGGTGACTCTTGTCCTCAACTGGGCCTCATCTGGACCTAGTGAATATGCTCCATCTGGGCCTCATTTGGACATGGTGACTCTGGTCACTCACTGGGCATTATCGGGAAATGGTTCCACTGCATGGCCTGCTGGTTTGCCTCACCTGGACCTGGTAACTCTGGTCCCTAGCTGGGCATCATCAGGACATGGTTCCTCAGCATGGCCTGCAGGTAGGCCTCATCTTGACCTGGTGAGTGGAGTTCCCACCTGGGTCTTACCCATGCCTGGTGACACAGGTCCCCACGTGGGCCTCACTTGGACCTGGTGAATTTGGTCCTTACCTAGTCCTCACCCGGAACTGGTAAATCTGGTCACCACCTGGGAATCACCTAGACCTGGTGACTTTGTTCCCCACCTGGACCTGATTGCTGTGGACACCTTCTTGGCCTCACCTGGAAGTGGTAACTCTGATCCTAACTGGGCCTTTCCCAGATCTGGTGACTCTGGTCCTCACCTTAGGACAATTATGACCTGGATATTCTGTTCCACACCTGAGCCTCACCTGGACATGATGACTCTGGATCCCCTCTGGGCCTCACCCTGACATGGTTACTCTGGTCCCCATCTGGATGTCACCTAGACCAGGTGAATCAGGTACCCCTCTGGGCCTCAACCAGATCTGGGGCCTCTGGTCCTCAACTGGGCCTCACCTGGACCTAGTGAATATGCTCCATCTGTGCCTCATTTGGACCTGGTGACTCTGGTCCCTACGTGGGCAACATCGGGACATGGTTCCACATAATGGTCTGCAGGTTGGCCTCTTCTTGACCTGGTAACTCTGGTCCCTACCTGGGCATCATCGGGACACGGTTCCTCTGCATGGCCTGCAGGTTGGCCTCACCTGGACCTCGTACCTCTGGTCCCTACCTGGGCATCATCGGGACACGGTTCCTCTGCATGGCCTGCAGATAGGCCTCACCTGGACCTGGAGAGTGGGCTTGCCATCTGGGCCTCACCCATACCTGGTGACACAGGTCTCACGTGGGCCTCACTTGGACCTGGTGAATCTGGTCCTTACCTGGTCCTCACCCGGAACAGGTAACCCTTGTCACCACCTGGGAATCACCTGGACCTGGTGAATCTGGTCCCCATCTGGGCCTCACCCAGTCCTGGTGACTTTGTTCCCCACCTGGAGCTGATTGCTTTGGACTCTTTCTTGGCCTCACCTGGAACTGGTGACTCTTATCCTCTCTGCGCGTGACTCAGGCCTGGTGAATCTGGTCCTCACCTGGGAATCATTGGTACCTGGTGACTCTGTTCCACACCTGAGCCTCACCTGGACATGATGTCTCTGAAACCTCTCTGGGCCTCATCCTGACCTGGTGACTCTGGTCCCCATCTGGATGTCACCTGGACCAGGTGATTCTGGTACCCCTCTAGGGCTCAACCAGATCTGGTGTCTCTGGTCCTCAACTGGGACTCGGCTGGACTTAGTGAATATGCTCCATCTTGGCCTCATTTGGACCTGGTTACTCTGGTCCCTACCTGGGCATCATGGGGACCTGGTTCCACTGCATGGCCTGCAGGTTGTCCTCACCTGGACCTGGTAACTCTGGTCCCTACCTTGGCATTATCGGGACCCGGTTACTTTGCATGGCCTGCAGGTAGGCCTCACCTGGACCTGGTGAGTGGGGTTGCCACTTGGGCCTCACGCATACCTGGTGACACAGGCCCCTACGTGGGCCTGACTTGGACCTGGTGTATCTGGTAATTCTGGTCACCACCTGGGAATCACCTGGACCTGGTGAATCTGGTAACTCTGGTCACCACCTGGGAATCACTTGGACCTGGTGAATCTGTGTCCCCATCTGGGCCTCACCCAGTCCTCGTGACTTTTTTCCCCACCTGGACCTGATTGCTGTGGACTCCTTCTTAGCCTCACCTGGAACTGTTGACTCTGATCCTAACTGGGCCTCACCCAGATCTGTTGACTCTGGTCCTCACCTGTGGACCATTATGACCTGGATACTCTGTTCCACACCTGAGACTCACCTGGACATGATGACTCTGGATCCCCTCTGGGCCTCTCCCTGACATGGTGACTCTGGTCCCCATCTGGAAGGCACCTAGTCCAGGTGAATCTGGTACCCCTCTATGCCTCAACTAGACCTGGTGACTCTGGTCCTCTACTGGGCCTCAACGGGACGTAGTGAATATGCTCCCCACCTTCGCCTCATCTGGACCTGGTGACTCTGGCTCCACCTGGGCCTCACCTGTAACTGGTGACTCGGATCCTAAGCATGGCCTCACCTGACCTGGTGTCTGTGTTTCCCATCGGGACCTCATGTCTCTGGTCCTCATGTCTCTGGTCCTCATGTCTCTGGTCCCACCTGGGCCTCACCAGGACCTGGTGTCTCTTGTACCCACCTGGGTAGCATCAGGATATGGTTACACTCTTCACTAAAAGTGACCCAGCTGGACCTATTAACTCTGGTCTTCACCTGGGCCACACCTGGACATGGTGGCACTGGTTCCCTCTTGGGTCTCACGTGGACATGTGATTCAGATCCCTGCCTGATCCTCACCTGTAACTGGTGATTCTCGTTCCCACATGGACATCATGTGGATCTGGTGGCTGCAGTGTTTCTAGCTTCTCATGTACCTCGTGACTCTGGTCCCCACCAGGGCCTCACCGGGACCTGTTGTGTGTGGTTGCCACCTGCACCTCACCTGGACCTGGTGATTCTGGTCTGCGCCTGAGACTACCCTGGATCTGGTGACTGTTGTCCCCACCTGGGCTTCACCTGGATTTTGGGCTCTCGTTCCCATCTGAGGCTCACCTGGCCCTGTTGACCATGGTCCTCAACTGGGCAAAATTGGGACCCGGTGACTGTGATCCACAACTGGACCTCACCTGGTCCAGGTGACTCTGGTCCCACTCTGGGTCTCACCGTGCCCTAGTGACTGTGAACCCCACTTTGGCCTGACTTGGACCTCCTGACCATGGTTGCCACCTGCGCCTGACCTCGAACTGTTGACTCTGGTTCTTTCAAGGGCCTCCCCTGGACGTGGTGATCCTGGTGCCCACATGGGCCTGACCTGGACCTGGGGACTCTTGTCACCACCGGGAACTCACCTGGACCTGCTTACGGTGTTCCACACCTGGGCCTCAAGTAGACCTGTTGACCATGGTCCCCAAGCCAGCCTCACATGGACATGTTGCCTCTGATCCCCACCGGGGCTTCACTGTACCTGGTAACTCTGGTCCTCATCTGGGTCTCATCTGGACCTAGCGACTCTGGTCCCTACCTTGGCTTCACCTGGATCTGGTGACTCTTGTCCCCACCTGGACTTCACCTGGATCTTCTGACTCTGGTCCACACCTGGACCTGACCTGCATATGGTGACTCTGGTCCTCAGTTTGGCCTCATCTGGATCTGACATCTCTCGTCCCCACTTTGACCTAACTCAGAACTGCTGAATCTTGCCCCACCTCGGCCGCACCCAGACTTGGTGACTCTTGTCCCCAGCTATGCCTCAATTCGACCTGATGAATCTGCTCCTCACGTGGGCCTCACATGGACCTGGGACTCAGCTGGATAGAGTGGCTCTGGTTCCCACAAGGGGCTCACCTGATATAGCTGACTGTGGTCTTATTCTATGCCTCACCTGGTCCTAGCGATTCTGTTCCCATCTGGGCCTGCATGGCCCTAGTGACTCTGGTCCTCACCCAGGAATCATTAGGACCTGGATACTCTATTCCACACCTGTGCCTCACATTGACCATGGACCTCTCGTCCCATTCTGGGACTCAAACTAAACTAGTTACTGGTTCCCCTTTGGGCCTCACCCTTACCTGGTAACTCTGGTCACCCTTTGGGCTTCACTTCACCAGATGAACCACACCTGGACCTGGTGACTGTGGTGTTCTTGTATACTCACATGTACCTGGTGACTCCAGTCCCCACTAGGGCCTCACCTGGATCTGGTGACTCTGGCCCGCCGGTTTGCCTCACCTAGACCTGGTGAGTGGGGTTGCCACCTAGGCCTCACACATAGCTGGTGACTCAGGTCCCCACGTGAGCCTCTTGGACCTGGTGAATCTGGTCGTTACCTGGTCCTTTCCGAGACCCGGGGACTCTATCCCCATTTGGGCCTCACCTGGACCTGGTGAATCTGGTCCCATCTGGGTCTCATCCTGGTCTGGTGACTTTGTTCCCCACCTGGACCTGATTGCTGTGAACTCTTTCTTGGCCTCACCTGCAACTGGTGACTCTGATCCTATCTGCGCCTCACCCAGATCTGGTGACTCTGGTCCTCACCTGGGCATCATTGGTACCTGGTGACTCTCTTCCACACCTGAGCCTCACCTGGACCCGATGACTCTGGAACCACTCTGAGCCTCCCCCTGACCTGGTGACTCTCGTCCCCATCTGGATATCACCTGGACCAGGTGATTCTGGTACCCTTCTAAGACTCAAGTAGATATGGTGAAACTGGTCCTCAACTGGGCCTCACCTGGACCTAGTGAATATGCTCCATCTGGGCCTTATATGGACCTGGTGACTCTGGTCCCTACCTGGGCATCATCGGGATATGGTTCCACTGCATCGCCTACAGATTGGCCTCAACTGGACCTGGCAAATCTAGTCCCTACCTGAGCATCACCGGGACATGGTTCTTCTGCATGGCCTGCAGGTTGGCCTCACCTGGACCTGGTGAGTGGGGTTGCCACCTGGGCCTCCCCCATACCTTGTGACACAGGGCCCCACGTGGGCCTCCCTTTGACCTGGTGAATCTGGTCCTTACCTGGTCCTCACTCGGAACTAGTAAGTCTGGTCACAACATGGGAATCATCTGGACCTGGTGAATCTGGTCCCCATTGGGCCTCACTCAGTCCTGATGACTTTGTTCCCACCTGGACCTGATTGCTGTGGACTCCTTTTGGGCCTCACCTGGAACGGGTGACTCTGATCCTAACTGGGCCTCACCCAGATCTGGTGACTCTGGTCCTCACCTGTGGACCATTATGACCTGGATACTCTGTACCTCACCTGAGACTCACCTGGACATGATGATGCTGGATCCCCTCTGGGCCTCAGCCTGACATGGTGACTCTGGTCCCCATCTGGATATCACCAGAATCGGGTGACTCTGTTCCCCCTCTGGGACTCACCGGGTGCTGGGACACTGGTCCTCACCTGGGCACAACTGGACCTGGTGAATCTACTCCTCACTTAGGTCTCGTCTGGACTTTGTGACTCTTTTCCCACCTGGCATCAATGGGACATGGTTACTCTGTTCCCACTGGGCCTCACCTGGACATGATAACTTTGCTCCACACTTTGGCCTCAACTGGTCCTGATGACTCTGATCCCCCCACCTAGGCCTCAAACTGAACCTGGTGACTGTGGTCCCCACCTGGGTCACACCTGGACCTGGTCGTCTCGTTCTTACATGAACCACGCCTGGACCTGGTGACTCTGGCGTTCTTGTAGACTCACTTTTACCTGGTGAATCTGGTCCCCACTAGGGACTCACGTGGATCTGGTGACTCTGGCCTGCAGGTTGGTCTCACCAGGACCTGGTGAGTGGGGTTGCCACCTGGGCCTCACCCATACCTGGTGACTCAAGTCCCTACGTGGGCCTCTTGGACCTGGTGAATCTTGTCCTTTCCCGGTCCTCTCCTAGACCCGGGGACTCTTGTCACCACCTGGGCCTCACCTGGACCTGGTGAATCTGGTCCCCATCTGGGCCTCACCCAGTCCTGGTGACTTTGTTCCCCACCTGGACCTGATTGCTGTGCCCTTTCTTGGCCTCAACCGGACTGGTGAGTCTGATCCTATCTGTGCGTCACCCAGACCGGGTGACTCTTGTCCTCACCTGGGCATCATTGGTACCTGGTGACTCTGTACCACACCTGAGCCTCACCTGGAAATGTTGACTCTGGAACCGCTCTGGGCCTCACCCTGACCTAGTGACTCTGGTCCCCATCTGGATGTCACATGGACAAGGTGATTCTGGTACCCCCTAGGACTCAAACAGATCTGGTGACTCTGGTCTTCAAAGGGGACTCACCTGTACATAGTGAATATGCTCCATCTGGGCCTCATTTGGACCTGGTGACTCTGGTCCATACCTGGGCATCATCGGGATATGGTTCCACTGCATGCCCTGCAGGATGGCCTCACCTGGACCTGGTAAGTCTGGTCTCTACCTGGGCATCATCTTGATATGTTTCCACTGCATGGCATGCAGGTTGGCCTCACCTGGACCTGGTAAATATTCTCCCTACCTGGGCATCATCGGGATATGGTTCCACTGCATGGCCTGCAGGTTGGCCTCACCTGGACCTGGTGAGTGTTATTGCCACCTGGGCCTCACCCATACCTGGTGACTCAGGTCCACGTGGACCTCTTGGACCTAGTGAATCTGGTCCTTACCTGGTCCTTTCCCAGAACGGGGACTCTGGTCACCACCTGTGCCTTACCTGGACCTGGTGAATCTGTTACCCCTCTAGGCCTCAACACGATCTGGTGACTCTGATCCTATCTGCGCGTCACCCAGACCTGGTGACTCTGGTCCTCACCTGAGCATCATTGGGACCTGGTGACTCTGTTCCACACCTGAGCCTCACCTGGACATGATGACTCTGGAACCTCTCTGGGACAACCCTGACCTGGTGACTGTGGTCCCCATCTGGATGTCACCTGGACCAGGTGATTCTGGTACCCTTCTAGGCCTCAACCAGATCTGGTGACTCTGGTCCTCAACTGGGCCTCACTTGGACCTAGTGAATATGCACCATCTGGGCCTCTTTTGGACCTGGTGACTCTGGTCCCTACCTGGGCATCACCGTGACATGGTTCCACTGCATGGCCTGCACGTTGGCCTCACTTGGACCTGGTAAGTCTGGTCCCTACATGGTCATCATCGGGACATGGTTCCTCTGCACGTCCTGCAGGTGGGCCTCACCTGGACCTGGTCAGTGGGGTTGCCACCTGGGCCTCACCTATGCCTGGTGACACAGGTCCCCACGTGGGCCTCACTTGGACCTGGTGAATCTTGTCCTTACCTGGTCCTCACCCGGAACTGGTAAGTCTGGTCACCACCTGGATATCACCTGGATCTTGTGTATCTGGTCCCCATCTAGGCCTCACCCAGTCCTGGTGACTTTGTTCCCCACCTGGACCTGATTTCTGTGGACTCCTTCTTGGCCTCACCTGGAACTGGTGACTCTGGTCCCCACCTGGACCTCTCCCGGACCTGGTGACTTTCTTTCAAACATGGACCTCACATGGATCTGGTGACTCTAGTACTCAGTTTGGCCTCACCTGGAACTGGCGTCTCTCGTCCCCACTTTGACCTAACTCAGAACTGCTGAATCTAGCCCAACTTAGGCAGCACCCAGACCTGGTGACTTTTGTCCCCAGCTATGCCTCAATTCGACCTAATGAATCTGGTCCTCACGGGAGCCTCACCTGGACCTGGGACTCAGCTGTAGAGTGGCTCTGGTTCCCGCAAGGGGCTCAGCTGATACTGCTGACTGTGGTCTTATTGTATGCCTCACCAGGACCTAGTGATTCTGTTCCCCATCTGGGCCTGCATGGCCCCAGTGACTCTGGTCCTCACCCAGGCATCATTGGGTGATGGACCCAATGATCCTCACCCTGGATACGCTATTACACACCTGGGCCACACTTTGACCAGGGACCTCTGGTCTAATTCTGAGCCTCAAACTAAACAGGTTACTCTGGTTCCCCCTCTGGGGCTCACCCTTACCTGGTGACTCTGGTCACCCTTTGGGCTTCACTTCGGCCTGGTGAATCTGGTCCTTAGCTGGTCCGCGCCTGGATGTGGTGACTGGTCGCCACCTAGTCCTCACCTGGACTTGTTGAATCCTGTTGCCACCTGCGCCTCACCTGGACCTTGTGATTGTGGTCCCACCTGGACCTCACCTGGATCTCGTGGCTCTGGTTCCCATATGGGGCTCTCCTGGACCTGGTTCCTGTGGTCTCCATCTGACCTCACCTGGAACACAATGACGCTGATCCGTATTTGGGCCTCTCCTGGACCTGTTGACTCTCGTCCTTACCTGGGCATCATTGGGACCTGGATGCTCTCTTATATACCTGGGCCTCACCTGGACCTGGTGACTGTGGTCCCACCTGGGCCTCACCCGGACGAGGTGACTGGTTCCCACAGAGACCTCACATGGACCTGGTGACTCAGGTCCTCATATGGGCATCATGGTACCTGGTTTCTCAGTTCCACATCGGGCCTCACCTGGAGCTAGTGATTCTCGTCCCCCTCTGGGCCTCATCCTGACGTGGTGACTCTGGTCCCCACCTGGGTATCATCAGAAACGGGTGACTCTGGTCCCCCTCTGAGACTCTCCGGAGCTGTGGACACTGGTCCTCAACTGGGCCTCAACTGGACCTGATGAATCTACTCTTCACATAGGCCTCGTCTGGAACTTGTGACTCTTTTCCCACCTGGCATCAATGGGACATGGTTACTCTTTTCCCCACCTGGGCCTCACCTGGACATGATAATTTTGCTCCACACTTTGGCCTCAACTGGTCCTGATGAATCTGGTCCCCCCACCTAGGCCTCATTCAGGACCTGGTGACTGTGGTCCCCACCTGGGTCTCACCTGGACCTGGTGACTCTCGTTCCCAAATGATTCACACCTGGACCTGGTGACTGTGGTGTTCTTGTAGACTCACATTTACCTGGTGAGTCCGGTACCCACAAGGGCCTCACCTGCATCTGGTGACTCTGGCCTGCAGGTTGGCCTCCCCTGGACCTGGTGAGTGGGGTTGCCACCTGGGCCTCACCCACACCTGGTGATTCAGGTCCTCACGTTGGTCTCTTGGACCTGGGGAATCTGGGCCTTACCTGGTCCTCTCCCAGACCCGGGGACTCTGGTCACCACCTGGGCCTCACCAGGAACTGGTGAATCTAGTCCCCATCTGGGCCTCTCCCAGTCCTGTTGACTTTGTTCCCACATGGACCTGATTGTTGTGGACGCTTTCTTGGCCTCACCTGGAACTGGTGACTCTGATCCTATTGTGCATCTCCCAGATCTGGTGACTCTGGTCCTGACCTGGGCATCATTGATACCTGGTTAGTCTGTTCCACACCTGAGCCTCACCGGGACATGATGACTCTGGAACTCTCTGGGACTCACTCTGACCTGGTGACTCTGGTCCCCATCTGGATATCACCTGGACCAGGTGATTCTGGTACACCTCTAGGGCTCAAGGTGATCTGGTGACTCTGGTCCTCAACTGGGCCTCACCTGGAACTAGTGAATATACCCCATCTTGGCCTCATTTGGACCTGGTGACTCTAGTCCGTACCTGGGCATCATCGGGATATGGTATCACAGCATGGCCTGCAGGTTGGCCTCACCTGGACCTGGTGAGTGGGGTTTTCCTCAACTGGGCAAAATTGGGACCCGGTGACTGTGTTCCACAAGTGGCCTCACCTGGACCAAGTGACTCTGGTCCCCCTCTGGGTGTCACCATGTCCTAGTGACTGTGAACCCCACTTTGGCCTGACTTGGACCTGCTGACCCTGGTTGCCACCTGCGCCTGACCTCGAACTGTTGACTCTGGTTCTTTCAAGGGCCTCCCCTGGACCTGGTGATCCTGGTCCCCACCTGGGTCTCACCTGGACGTGGTGACTCTTGTCACCACCGGGGCCTCACCGGGACCTGCTTACTGTGTTCCACACCTGGGCCTCAAGTAGACCTGTTGACCATGGTCCCCAAGCCAGACTCACATGGACATGTTGCCTCTGATCCCCAACGGGGCCTCACGTGTACCTGGTAACTCTGGTCCTCACCTGGGCCTCATCTGGACCTAGTGACTCTGGTTCCCACCTGGACTTCACCTGGATCTGGTGACTCTGGTCCACCCCAGGACCTCTCCTGGACCTGGTGACTCCTTTCCAACATGGACCTCATGTGGATCTGGTGAATCTGGTCCTCAGTTTGGCCTCACCTGGACTTGGTGTCTCTCGTCCCCACTTTGACCTAACTCAGAACTGCTGAATCTTGCCCCACCTAGGCCGCACCCAGACCTGGTGACTCTTGTCCCTAGCTATGCCTCAATTCACCCTGATGAATCTGGTCCTCACGTGTGCCTCACATGTACCTGGGACTCAGCTGGATAAAGTGGCTCTAGTTCCCACAAGCGGCACACCTGATACTGCTGACTGTGGTCTTATTCTATGCCTCACCAGGACGTAGTGATTCTGTTCCCCATCTGGGCCTGCATGGCCCTAGTGCCTCTGGTCCTCACCCAGGCATCATTGGGTGATGGACCCAATGATCCTCACCCTGGATACTCTATTCCACACCTGTGCCTCACTTTGACCAGGGACTTCTGGTCCCATTCTGGGCCTCAAACTAAACTGGTTACTCTGGTTCCACTCTGGGCCTCACCCTTACCTGGTGACTCTGGTCACCCCTTGGGCTTCACTAGGGTCTGGTGAATCTGGTCCTTAGCTGGTCCGCACCTGGATCTGGTGACTGGTCGCCACCTGGGCCTCACCTGGACTTGGTGAATCCTGTTGCCACCTGCGCCTCACATGGACCTTGTGACTGTGGTCCCACCTGGACCTCACCTGGATCTGGTGGCTCTGGTTCCCATATGGGGCTCTCCTGGACCTGGTTCCTGTGGTCTCCATCTGGCCTCACTTGGAACACAATGACTCTGAACAATATTTGGGCCTCTCTTGTACCTGTTGACTCTGGTCCTTACTTGGGCATCACTGGGAGCTGGATACTCTGTTATATACCTGGGCCTCACATGGACCGGTGACTGTGGTCCCACCTGAGCCTCACCTGGACGAGTTGACTGGTTCCCACAGGGAGCTCACCTGGACCTGGTGACTCAGGTCCTCATATGGGCATCATGGGACCTGGTTTCTCACTTCCACATCGGGGCCTCACATGGACCAAGTGATTCTCGTCCCACTCTGGGCCTCACCCTGATGTGGTGAATCTGGTCCCCATCTAGGCCTCACCCAGTACTGGTGACTTTGTTCCCCACCTGGACCTGATTGCTGTGGACTCTTTCTTGGCCTCACCTGGAACTGGTGACTCTGAACCTATCTGCGAGTCACCCAGATCTGGTGACTCTGGCCCTCACCTGGGCATCATTGGTACCTGGTGACTCTGTTCCTCACTTGAGCCTCACCTGGACATGATGTCTCTGGAACCTCTCTGGGCCTCTCCCTGACCTGGTGACTCTAGTCCCTAACTGGGCATCATCGGGACATGGTTCCACTGCATTGCCTGCAGGTTGGCCTCACCTGGATGTGGTAACTCTCGTCCTTACCTGGGTATCATCGGGACATGGTTCCTCTGCATGGCCTGCAGGTTGGCCTCACCTGGACCTGGGGTGCCTTGCCACCTGGCCTCACCAATACCTGGTGACTCAGGTCCCCACGTGGGCCTCATTTGGACCTGGTGAATCTGGTCCTTACCTGGTCGTCACCCGGAACTGGTATGTCTGGTCACCACCTGGGAATAACCTGGGCCTGGTGAATCTGGTCCCAATCTGGGCCTCACCCTGTCCTGGTGACTTTGTTCCCCCCTGGACCTGATTGCTGTGGACTCCGTCTTGGCCTCACCTGGAACTGGTGACTCTGATCCTAACTGGGCCTCCCCCATTTCTGGTGACTCTGGTCCTCACCTGTGGACCATTATGATCTGGATACTCTGTTCCACACCTGAGCCTCACCTGGACATGATTACTCTGGATCCCCTCTGGACCTCACCCTGACATGGTGACTCTGGTCCCCATGTGGATGTCACCTAGACCAGGTATATCTGGTACCCCTCTAGGCCTCAACTAGACCTGGTGACTGTGGTCGTCAACTGGGCCTCACCGGGACCTAGTGGATATGCTCCCCTCTTGCGCCTCATCTGAACCTGGTGACTCTGGTTCCACCTGGGCATCACTGGGACCTGGATACTCTCTTATATACCTGGGCCTCACCTGGACCTGATGACTGTGGTCACACCTGGGCCTCACCTGGACCTGGTGAATCTGGTCCCCATCTGGGCCTCACCCAGTCCTTTTGACTTTGTTCCCCACCTGGACTTGATTGCTGTGGTCCCATTCTTGGCCTCACCTGGAACTGGTGACTCTGATCCTATATGCGCGACTCCCAGATCTGGTGACTCTGGTCCTCACCTGGGAGTTATTGGTACCTGGAGACTCTGTTCCACACCTGAGCCTCATCTGGAACTGATGACTCTGGAACCTTTCTGGGTCTCACCCTGACCTGGTGACTCTGGTCCCCATCTGGATGTCACCTGGACCAGGTGATACTATTACTCCTCTAGGCCTCAACCCGATCTGGTGACTCTGGTCCTCAACTGGGCCTCAACTGGACCTAGTGAATATGCTCCATCTGGGCCTGATTTGGACCTGGTAACTCTGGTCACTACCTCGGCATCATCGGGTCATGGTTCCACTGCATGGCCTACAGGTTGCACTCACCTGGACCTGCTTACTGTGTTCCACACCTGGGACTCAAGTAGACCTGTTGACCATGGTCCCCAAGCCTGCCTCACATGGACCTGTTGCCTCTGATCCCCACCGGGGCCTCACGTGAACCTGGTAACTCTGGTCCTCACCTCGGCCTCATCTGGACCTAGTGACTCTGGTCCCCACCTGGACTTCACCTGGATCTGGTGACTCTGGTCCCCACCTGGACTTCAACTGGATCTGATGACACTGGTCCCCACCTGGACCTCACCTGGACCTGGTGACTCTGGTCCTCAGTTTGGCCTCACCTGGACCTGTTGACTCTTGTCCCCACTTTGACCTAACTCAGAACTGCTGAATCTTGCCCCACCTAGGCCGCACCCAGACCTGGTGACTCTTGTCCACAGCTATGCCTCAATTCGACCTGTTGAATCTGGTCCTCACGTGGGTCTCACATGGACCTGGCACTCAGCTGGATAGAGTGGCTCTGGTTCCCACAGGGGCTCACCTGATACTGCTGAATGTGGTCTTATTCTATGCCTCACCAAGACCTGGTGATTCTGTTCCCCATCTAGGCCTGCATGGCCCTAGTAACTCTGTTCCTCACCCAGGCATCATTGGGACCTGGATACTCTATTCCACACCTGGGCCTCACTCTGACCAGGGACCTCTGGTCCCATTCTGGGCCTCAATCTAAACTGGTTACTCTGGTTACCCATCTGGGCCTCACCCTTACCTGGTGACTCTGGTCACCCCTTTGACTTCCCTTGGGCCTGGTGAATCTGGACCTTAGCTGGTCCGCACCTGGATGTCGTGACTGGTCGCCACCTGGGCCTCCCCTGGACTTGGTGAATCCTGTTGCCAGTTTCGCCTCACCTGGACCTTGTGACTGTGTTCCCATCTGGTCCTCACCTGGATCTGGTGGCTCTGGTTCCCATATGGGGCTCTCCTGGACCTGGTTCCTGTGGTCTCCATCTGGCCTCACCTGGAACACAATGACTCTGATACATATTTGGGCCTCTCATGGACCTGTTGACTCTGGTCCTTACCTAGGCATCATTGGGACCTGGATACTCTCTTATATACCTGGGCCTCACCTGGACCTGGTGACTGTGATCCCACCTGGGCCTTACCTGGACGAGGTGACTGGTTCCCACAGGGACCTCAACTGGACCTGGTGACTCAGGTCCTCATATGGACATCATGGGACCTGGTTTCTCAATTCCACATTGGGGCCTCACCTGGACCTAGTTATTCTCGTCCCTCTCTGGGCCTCACCCTGACGTGCTGACTCTAATCCCCCCCCGGATATCACCAGTACCGGGTGACTCTGGTCCCCCTCCGGACTCACCCGGAGCTGGGGTCACTGGTCCTCAACTCGGCCTCAACAGGACCTGGTGAATCTACTCCTCACTTAGGCCTCGTCTGGACCTTGTGACTCTTTTCCCACCTGGCAACAATGGGACCTGGTTTGTCAGTTCCACATCGGGGCCTCACCTGGACCTAGTGATACTCGTCCCCCTCTAGGCCTCACCCTGACATGGTGACTCTGGTCTCCAGCTGGATATCACCAGAACCGGGTGACTCTGGTCCCCCTCTGGGACTCACCTGTAGATGGGGACACTGCTCCTCAACTGGGCCTCAACAGAACCTGGTGAATCTACTCCTCACTTAGGCCTCGTCTGGACCTTGTGACTCTTTTCCGACCTGGCATCAATGGGACATGGTTACTCTGTTCCCCACCTGGGCCTCACCTGGACATGATAATTTGCTCCGCACTTTGGCCTCAACTCGTCCTGATGACTCTGGTCCCCCACCTAGTCCTCAATCTGGACTTGTTGACTGTGGTCCCCACCTGGGTCTCCCCTGGACCTGGTGACTCTCGTTCCCACATGAACCACACCAGGACCTGGTGACTGTGGTGTTCTTGTAGACTCACATTTACCTGGTGACTCTGGTCCCCATTAGGGCCTCACCTGCAACTCGTAACTCGGGTCCATACCTGGGCATTATCGGGACTCCGTTCCTCTGCATGGCCGGAAGGTTGGCCTCCCCTGGACCTGGTGAGTGGGGTTGACATCTGGGCCTCACCCATACCGGTGACACAGGTCCCCACGTGGGCCTCACTTGGACCTGGTGAATCTGGACCTTACCTGGTCCTCACCCGGAAATGGTAACTCTGGTCACCACCTGGGAATCACCTGGACCTGGTGAATCTGGTCCCCATCTGGGCCTCACCCATTCCTGGTGACTTTGTTCCCCACCGGGACCTGATTGCTGTGGACAATTCTTGGCCTCACCTGGTACTGGTGAGTCTGATGCTATGTGGGCCTCACCCAGATCTGGTGACTCTGGTCTTCACCTGTGGACCATTATGACCTGGATACTCTGTTCCACACCTGACCCTCACCTGGACATGATGACTCTGGATCCCCTCTGGGCCTCACCCTGACATTTTGACTCTGGTCCCCATCTGGATGTCACCTAAACCAGGTGAATCTGGTACCCCTGTAGGCCTCAACTAGACCTGGGCATTTTGGTCCTCAAATGGGCCTCACCGGGACCTAGTGAATATGCTCCCCACCTGCGCCTCATCTGGACCTGGTGACTCTGGTTCTACCTGGGCATCATCAGGACACGGTTACTCTATTCCCCACTGGGACTGACCTGATCCTGGTAACTCTGGTCCTGACCTTGGCCTCTTCTGTCCCAGGTGACTCTGGCTCCACCTGGTCCTCGCCTCTAGCTGGTGACTCTGATCCTAAGCATGGCCTCACCAGACCTGGTGACTGTCTTTCCCAATGGAACCTCACCTGGACCTCATGTCTCTGGTCCCTCCTGACCCTCACCAGGACCTGGTGTCTCTGGTACCCACCAGGGTAGCATCAGGATATGGTTACACTGTTCAGTAACAGTGACCCAGGCGGACCTATTAACTCTGGTCTTCACCTGGGCCACACCTGGACAGGGTGTCACTGGTTCCCACCAGGGTCTCACCTGGACATGGTGTGTCGGATCCCCACCTGGTCCTCACCTGTAACTGTTGATTCTCGTTCCCACATGGACATCATGTGGACCTGGTGGCTGCAGTGTTTCTAGCTTCTCATGTACCTCGTGACTCTGGTCCCCACCAGGGCCTCACCGGGACCTGGTGAGTGTGGTTGCCACCTGCACCTCACCTTGACCTGGTGATTCTGGTCTGCACCTGAGACTACCCTGGATCTGGTGACTCTGGTCCCCATCTGGGCTTCACCTGTTTTTGGGGACTCCGGTCCCCATCTGTGTCTCACATGGCCCTTTTGACCATGGTCCTCAACTGGGCAAAATTGGGACACGGTGACTGTGTTCCACAACTGGACCACATCTCGACCAGGTCACTCTGGTCCCCCTCTGGGTGTCACCGTGCCCTAGAGACTGTGAACCCCACTTTGGCCTGACTTGGACCTGCTGACCCTGGTTGCCACCTACGCCAGACCTCGAACTGTTGACTCTGGTTCTTTCAAGGGCCTCCCCTGTACCTGGTGATCCTTGTCCCCACCTGCTCCTCAACTGGACGTGGTGACACTTGTCCCAACCGGGGACTCACCTGGACCTGCTTACTGTGTTCCACACCTGGGCCTCAAGTAGACATGTTGACCATGGTCCCCAAACCGGCCTCACATGGACCTGTTGCCTCTAATCCCCACCGGGACCTCACGTGTAACTTGTAACTCTGGTCCTCAACTGGGCGTCATCTGGACCTAGTGACTCTGGTCCCCACCTGGGCTTTACCTGGATCTGGTGACTCTGGTCCCCACCTGGACTTCACCTGGATCTGGTTACTCTGGTCTCCAACTGTACCTCTGTTGGACCTGGTGACTCTCTTTCAAACATGGACCTCACCTGGATCTGGTGACTCTGGTCCTCAGTTTGGCCTCACCTGGACCTGGCGTCTCTCGTCCCCACTTTGACCTATCTCAGAACTGCTGAATCTTTCCCCAATTAGGCCGCACCCATACCTGGTGACTCTTGTCCCCAGGTATGCCTCAATTCGACCTGATGAATCTGGTCCTCACGTGGGCCTCACATGGACCTGCTACTCAGCTGGATAGAGTGGCTCTGGTTCCCACATTGGGTTCACCTGATACTGGTGACTGTGGTTTTATTCTATGCCTCACCAGGACCTAGTGATTCTGTACCCCATATGGGCCTGCATGGTCCTAGTCACTCTGGTCCTCACCCAGGCATCACTGGGACCTGGATACTCTATTCCACATCTGGGACTCACTCTGACCAGGGACCTCTGGTCCCATTCTGGGCCTCAAACTAAACTGGTTACTCTGGTTCCCCCTCTGGGACTCACCCTTACCTGGTGACTCTGGTCACCCCTTGGGCTTCACTTGGGCCTGGTGAATCTGGTCCTTAGCTGGTCCGCACCTGGATGTGGTGACTGTTCGCCACCTGGTCCTCACCTGGACTTGGTGAATCCTGTTGCCACCTGCGCCTCACCAGGACCTTGTGACTGTGGTCCCACCTGGACCTCACCTGGATCTGGTGGGTCTGGTTCCCATATGGGGGTCTCCTGGACCTGGTTCCTGTGGTCTCCATCTGCCTCAGCTGAAACACAATGACTCTGATCCATATTTGAACCTCTACTGGACCTGTTGACTCTGGTCCTTACCTGGGCATCTTTGGGAGCTGGATACTCTTATATAACTGGGCCTCACCGGGACCTGGTGACTGTGGTCCCACCTGGCCCTCACTGGGACGAGGTGACTCGTTCCCACAGGTACCTCACCTGGACCTGGTGACTCAAGTCCTCATATGGGCATCATGGGACCTGGTTTCTCAGTTCCACATCGGGGCCTCACCTGGACCTAGTGATTCTCGTCCCCCTCTGGACCTCACCCTGACGTGGTGACTCTGGTCCCCACCTGGATATCACCAGAACCGTGTGAGTCTGTTCCCCCTCTGGGACTCACCCAGAGCTTGGGATATTGGTCTTCAACTGGGCCTCAACAGGACCTGGTGAATCTACTCCTCACTTAGGCCTCGTCTAGACCTTGTGACTCTTTTCCCACCTGGCATCAATGGGACATGGTTACTCTGTTCCCCACCTGGGCCTCACCTCCACATGATAACTTTGCTCCACACTTTGGCCTCAACTGGTCCTGATGACTTTGTTCCCCACACCTATGCCTCAGTCTGGACCTGGTGACTGTGGTGCCCACCCGTGTCTCACCTGTACCTCGTGATTCTCGTTCCCACAAAAACCTCACCTGGACCTGGTGACTGTGGTGTTCTTGTAGACTCACATTTACCTGGTGACACTGGTCCTCACTAGTGCCTCACCTGGATCTGGTGACTCTGGCCTGCCGGTTGGCCTCACCTTGACCTGGTGAGTGGGGTTGCTTCCTGGGCCTCACACATAGCTGGTGACTCAATTCCCCTCGTGGGCCTCTTGGACCTGGTGAATCTGGTCCTTACCTGGTCCTGTCCCAGACCCGGGGACTCTGGTCACCACCTGGGCCTCACCTGGACCTGGTGACTCAGGTCCTCATATGGGCATCATGGTAACTGGTTCTCAGTTTCACATCGGGGCCTCACCTGGACCTAGTGATTCTCGTCCCCCTCTGGGCCTCACACTGACGTGGTGACTCTGCTCCCCACCTGGATATCACCAGAACTGGGTGACTCTGGTCCCCCTCTGGGACTCACCCGTAGCTGGGGACACTGCTCCTCAACTGGGCCTCAACAGGACCTGGTGAATCTACTCCTCAGTTAGGCCTCTTCTGGACCTGTGACTCTTTTCCCACCTGGCATCAATGGGACATGGTTACTCTTTTCCCCACCTGGGCCTCACCTGGTCATGATAACTTTGCTCCACACTTTGGCATCAACTTGTCCTGATGACTCTGGTCCCCCCACCTAGGCCTCAATCTGGATCTGGTGACTGTGGTCCTCACCTGGGTCTCCCCTGGACCTGGTGACTCTCGTTCCCACATGAACCACACCAGGACCTGGTGACTGTGGTGTTCTTGTAGACTCACATTTACCTGGTGACTCTGGTCCCCACTAGGGCCTCACCTGGATCTGGTGACTCTGGCCTGTAGGTTGTCCTCACCTGGACCTGGTGAGTGGGGTTGCCACCTGGGCCTCACCCTTACCTGGTGACTCAGGTCCCCACTTGGGCCTCTTGGACCTGGTGAATCTGGTAATTCTGGTCTCCACCTGGGAATCCCCTGGACCTGGAGAATCTGGTCGCCATCTGTGCCTCACACAGTCCTGGTGACTTTGCTCCCCACCTGGACCTGATTGCTGTGGACTCCTTTTGGGCCTCACCTGGAACTGGTGAGTCTGATCCTAACTGGGCCTCACCCAGATCTGGTGACTCTGCTCCTCACCTGTGGACCACTATGACCTGGATACACTGTTCCACACCTGAGCCTCACCTGGACATGATGACTCTGGATCCTCTCTGTGCCTCACTCTGACATGGTGACTCTGGTCCCCATCTGGATGTCACCTAGACCAGGTGAATCTGGGACCCCTGTCGACCTCAACCAGACCTGGTGACTCTGGTCCTTAACTCGGCCTCACCTGGACCTAGTGAATATGCTCCCCACCTGCGCCTCATCTGGACGTGGTGACTCGGGTTCTACCTGGGCATCATCGGGGCATGGTTACTCTATTCCCCAATGGGACTGACCTGTTCCTAGTAACTCTGGTCCTGTCTTTGACCTCTTCTGTACCAGGTCACTCTGGCTCCACCTGGGCCTCACCTGTAACTGGTAACTCTGATCCTAAGCATGGCCTCACCTGACCTGGTGACTGTGGTTCCCATCGGGATTTTACCTGGACATCATGTCTCTGGTCCCACATGGGCCTCACCAGGACCTGGTGTCTCCGGTACGCACCTGGGTAGCATCAGGATATGGTTACACTCTTCAATAACAGTGACCCAGCCGGACCTTTTAACTCTGGTCTTCACCTGGGCCACACCTGGACATGGTGACACTGGATCCCACCTGGGTCTCAACTTGACATGGTGAGTCGGATCCCCACCTGGTCCTCACGTGTAACTGCTGATTCTCCGGCCCATATGGACATCATGTGGACCTGGTGGCTGCAGTGTTTCTAGCTTCTCATGTACCTTGTGACTCTGGTCCCCGCCAGGGCCTCACTGGGTCCTGGGGATGTGGTTGCCACCTGCACCTCACTTGGACCTGGTGATTATGGTCTGCACCTGAGACTTCCCTGATCTACTGACTGTGGTCCCCACCTGGGCTTCACCTGGATATTTGGACTCCGGTCCCCATCTGGGCCTCACCTGGCCCTGTTGACCATGGTCCTCAACTGGGCAAAATTGGGACCCGGTGACTGTGTTCCAAAACTGGACGTCACCTGGACCAGGTGACTCTGGTCCCCCTCTGGGTCTCACCGTGCCTAGTGACTGTGAACCCCACTTTGGCCTGACTTGGACCTGCTGACCTGGTTGCCACCTGCGTCTAACCTCCAACTGTTGACTCTGGTCCTTTCAAGGTCCTCCCCTGTACCTGGTGATCCTGGTCCCGACCTGGGCCTCACCTGGACGTGGTGACTCTTGTCACCACCGGGGACTCACCTGGACCTGCTTACTGTGTTCCACACCTGGGCCTCAAGTAGACCTGTTGACCATGGTCCCCAAGCCGGCCTCACATGGACCTGTTGCCTCTGATCCCCACCAGGGCCTCACGTGTACCTGTTAACTCCTGTCCTCACCTGGGCCTCATCTGGTCCTAGAGACTCTGGTCTCCACCTGGGCTTCACCTGGATCTGCTGACTCAGGTCCCCATCTGGACTTACCTGGATCCGTGGACTCTGGTCCCCACCTGGACCTCTCCTGTACCTGGTGACTCTCTTTACAACATGGACCTCACCTGGATCTGGTGACTCTGGTCCTCAGTATGGCCTCACCTGGAGCTGGTGTCTCTCGTCCCCACTTGAACCTAACTCAGTACTGCTGAATCTTGCCCCAACCTAGGCCGCATCCAGACCTGGTGACTCTTGTCCCCACCTATGCCTCAATTCGACCTGATGAATCTGGTCCTCACGTGGGCCTCACATGGACCTGGCACTCAGCTGGACCTGGGACTCAGCTGGATAGAGTGGCTCTGGTTCCCAAAAGGGGTCACTGATACTGCTGACTGTGGTCTTATTCTATGCCTCATCAGGACCTAATGAATCTGTTCCCCATCTGGGCCTGCATGGCCCTAGTGACTCTGGTCCTCACCCAGGCATCATTGGGACCTGGATACTCTATTCCACACTTGGGCCTCACTTTGACCAGGGACCTCTGGTCCCATTCTGGGCCTCAAACTAAACTGGTTACTCTGGTTCCCCCTCTAGGCCTCACCCTTCCTGGTGACTCTGGTCACCCCATGGGCTTCATTTGGGCCTGGTGAATCTGGTCCTTAGGTGGTCCGCACCTGGATCTGATGACTGGTCGCAACCTGGGCCTCTCCTGACTTGGTGAATCCTGTTGCCACCTGGGTCTCACTTGGACCTTGTGACTGTGGTCCCACCTGGACCTCACCTGGATCTGGTGGCTCTGGTTCCGATATGGGGCTCTCCTGGACCTGGTTCCTGTTATCTCCATCTGGCGTCACCTGGAACTCAATGACTCTGATACATATTTGTGCCTCTCCTGCACCTGTTGACTCTGGTCCTTACCTGGACATCATTGGGACCTGGATACTCTCTTATATACCTGGGCCTCACCTGGACCTTGTGACTGTGGTCCCACCTGGGCCTCACCTGGACGAGGTGCCTGGTTCCCACAGGGACCTCACCTGGACCTGGTGACTCAGGTCCTCATATGGGCATCATGGAAACTGGTTCTCAGTTTCACATCGGGGCCTCACCTGGACCTAGTGATTCTCGTCCCACTCTGGGCCTCACCCTGACGTGGTGACTCTGCTCCCCACCTGGATATCACCAGAACTGGGTGACTCTGGTCCCCCTCTGGGACTCACCCGTAGCTGGGGACACTGCTCCTCAACTGGGACTCAACAGGACCTGGTGAATCTACTCCTCAGTTAGGCCTCGTCTGGACCTGTGACTCTTTTCCCACCTGGCATCAATGGGACATGGTTACTCTTTTCCCCACCTGGGCCTCACCTGGTCATGATAACTTTGCTCCACACTTTGGCATCAACTTGTCCTGATGACTCTGGTCCCCCCACCTAGGCCTCTATCTGGATCTGGTGACTGTGGTCCCCACCTGGGTCTCCCCTGGACCTGGTGACTCTCGTTCACACATGAACCACACCAGGACCTGGTGACTGTGGTGTTCTTGTAGACTCACATTTACCTGGTGACTCTGGTCCCCACTAGGGCCTCACCTGGATCTGGAGACTCTGGCATGCAGGTTGGCCTCACCTGGAACTGTTGAGTGGGGTGTCCACCTGGGCCTCACCCATACATGGTGACTCAGGTCCCTACGTGGGCCTCTTGGACCTGGTGAATCTGGTCCTTACCTGGTCCTGTCCCGGAGATGCGGACTCTGGTCACCACCCGGGACTCACCTGGACCTGGGGAATCTGGTCCCCATCTGGGTCTCACGCAGTCCTGGTCATTTATTCCCCACCTGGTCTGATTGCTCTGGACTCTTTCTTGGCCTCACCTGGAACTGGTGACTCTGATTCTATCTTCGCATCACCCAGACCTGGTGACTCTGGTCCTCACCTGGGCATCGTTGGTACCTGGTGACTCTGTTCCACACCTGAGCCTCACCTGGACATGAGGCTCTGGACTCTGGAACCACTCTGGGCCTAACCCTGACCTGGTGACTCTGGTCTCCATCTGGATGTCACATGGACCAGGTGATTTTTGTACCCCTCTAGGCCTCAACCAGATCTGGGGACTCTGGTCCTCAACTGGGCCTCACCTGGACCTAGTGAATATGCTCCATCTGGGCCTCATTTAGACCTGGTGACTCTGGTTACTACTTGGGCATCATCGGGACATGTTTCCACTGCATGGCCTGAAGGTTGGCCTCACCTGGATCTGATAACTCTGGTCCCAACCAGGGCATCATTGTGACATGGTTCCTCTGCATGGCCTGCAGGTTGGCCTCACCTGGACCTGGGGAGTGGGGTTGCCACCTGGGCCTCACCCATACCTGGTGACACAGGTCCCCATGTGGGCCTCACGTGGACCTGTTGAATCTTGTCCTTACCTGGTCCTCACCCGGAAGTGGTAAGTCTGGTCACCACCTGGAAGTCACCTGGACTTGGTGAATCTGGTCCCCATCTGGGCCTCACCCATTCCTGGTGAATTTGTTGCCCACCTGGACCTGATTGCTGTGGACTCTTTCTTGGCCTCACCTGGAACTTGTGACTCTGATCCTAACTGGGCCTCACCCAGATCTGGTGACTCTGGTCCTCACCTGAGGACCATTATGATCTGGATACTCGGTTCCACACCTGAGCCTCACCTGGACATGATGACTCTTATTCCCCTCTGGGCCTCACCCTGACATGGTGAATCTTGTCCGCATCTGGATGTCACCTAGACCAGGTGAATCTGGTACCCCCTCTAGGCCTCAACTAGACCTGGCTGACACTGGTCCTCAACTGGGCCTCAGCGGGACCTAGTAATCATGCTCCCCACCTGTGCCTCATCTGGAGCTGGTGACTCTGGTTCTACCTGGGCATCATCGGGACATGGTTACTCTATTCCCCACTGGGACTGACCTGATCCTGGTAACTCTGGTCCTGACTTTGGCCTATTTTGTACCAGGTCACTCTGGCTCGACCTGGGTCTCACCTGTAACTGGTGACTCTGATCCTAAGCATGGCCTCACCTGACGTGGTGACTGTGGTTCCCATTATGATATCACCTGGACCTCATGTCTCTGGTCCGACCTGGGCCTCACCAGGACCTGGTGTCTGTGGTACCAACCTGGTAGCATCAGGATATGGTTACACTCTTCACTAACAGTGACCCAGCCGGAACTATTAACTCTGCTCTTCACCTGGGCCACACCTGGACATGGTGATTCTGGTCTGTACCTGAGACTTTCCTGGATTTGGTGACTGTGGTCCCCACCTGGGCTTCACCTTGACTTGGGGACTCCGGTCCCCATCTGAGCCTCACCTGGCCCTGTTGACCATGGTCCTCAACTGGGCAAAATTGGTACCCGGTGACTGTGCTCCACAACTGGACCTCACCTGGACCAGGTGACTCTGGTCCCCCTCTGGGTGTCACCGTGCCCTAGTGACTGTGAACCCCACTTTGGCCTGACTTGGACCTGCTGACCCTGGTTGCCACCTGCGTCGGGCCTCGAACTGTTGACTCTGGTTCTTGCAAGGTCCTCCCCTGGACCTGGTGATCCTGGTCCCCACCTGGGCCTCACCTGGACGTGGTGACTCTTGTCACCACCAGGGACTCACCTGGACCTGCTTACAGTGTTCCACACCTGGGCCTCAAGTAGATGTGTTGACCATGGTCCCCAAGCCGGCCTCACATGGACCTGTTGCCTCTGATCATCACCGGTGCCTCACGTGTACCTGGTAACTCTGGTCCTCACCTGGGCCTCATCTGGACCTAGTGACTCTGGTCCCCACCTGGGCTTCACCTGGATCTGGTGACTCTGGTCCTCACCTGTGGACCATTATGACCTGGATACTCTGTTCCACACCTGAGCCTCAACTGGACATGATAACTTTGTTCCACAGTTGGGCCTCAACTGGTCCTGATGACACTGTTACCGTCTTAGGCCTCAATCCAGACCTGGTGACTGTCGTCCCAACCTGGGTCTCACCTGGAACTGGTGACTCTCGTTCCCACATGAACCACACATGGAGCTGGTGACTGTAGTGTTCTTGTAGACTCACTTTTACCTGCTGTCTCCGGTGCCGACTAGGGCCTCACGTGGATCTGGTGACTTTGGCATGCAGGTTGGCCTCACCTGGACATTGTGAGTGGGGTTGCCCCTGGGCCTCACCCATACCTGGTGAGTCAGGTCCCCGCGTGGGCCTCTTGGACCTGGTAAATCTGGTCCTTACCTGGTCGTCTCCCAGCCCCGGGGTCTCTGGTCACCACCTGGGCCTACCTGGACCTGGTGAATCTGATCCCCATCTGGGCCTCACCCAGGCCTATTGACTTTGTTCCACTCCTGTATCTGATTGCTGTGGACTCTTTCTTGGCCTCACCTGGAACAGGTGACGCTGATCCTATCTGCCCGTCACCCAGACCTGGTGACTCTGGTCCTCACCTGGGCATCATTGGTACCTGGTGACTCTGTTCCACACCTGAGCCTCACCTGGACATGATGACTCTGGAACCTCTCTGGGCCTCATCCTGACCTGGTTACTCTGGTCCCCATCTGGATGTCACCTGGACCAGGTGATTCTGTACTCCTCTAGGCCTCAACCAGGTCTGGTGACTCTGGTCCTCCACTGGACCACACCTGGACCTAGTGAATATGCTCCATCTGGGCCTCATTGGACCTGGTGATTCTGGTCCCTACCTGGGCATCATCGGGACATGGTTCCACTGCATCGCCTGCAGGTTGGCCTCACCTGGACCTGGTAACCCTGGTCCCTACCTGGACATCATCAAGGCATGGTTCCACTGCATGGCCTGCAGATTGGCCTCACGTGGACCTGGTGAGTGAGGTTGTCACCTGGGCCTCACTCATGCCTGGTGACACAGGTCCCCAAGTGGGCCTCACTTGGACTTGGTGAATCTGGTCCTTACCTGGTCCTCACCCGGAACTCGTAACTCTGGTCACCACCGGGGACTCACCTGGACCTGCTTACTGTGTTCCACACCTGGGCCTCAAGTAGACCTGTTGACCATGGTCCCTAAGCTGGCCTCACATGGACCTGTTGTCTCTGATCCCCACCTGGGCCTCACGTGTACCTGGTAACTCTGGTCCTCACCTGGGCCTCATCTTGACCTAGTGACTCTGGTCCCCACCTCTGCTTCACCTGGATCTGGTGACTCTGGTCCCATCTGGTCCCCACCTGGACCTCTCCTGGACCTGGTGACTCTGTTTCCAACATGGACCTCAGCTGGATCTGGTGACTCTGGTCCTCAGTTTGGCCTCACCTGGACCTGGTGTCTCTCGTTCCCACTTTGACCTAACTCAGAACTGCTGAGTCTTGCCCCACCTAGGCCGCACAAAGACCTGGTGACTCTTGTCCCCAGCTATGCCTCAATTCGACCTGATGAATCTGGCCCTCACGTGGGCCTCACATGGACCTGGGAATCAGCTGGATACAGTGGCTCTGGTTCCCACATGGGGTTCACCTGATACTGGTGACTGTGGTCTTATCCTATGCTTCACCAGGACCTAGTGATTTTGTTCGCCATCTGGGCCTGCATGGCCCTAGTGACTCTGGGCCTCACCCAGGCATCATTGGGACCTGGATACTCTATTCCACACCTCGGCCTCATTTTGACGAGGGACCTCTGGTCCCATTCTGGGCCTCAAACTAAACTGGTTACTCTGGTTCCCCCTCTGGGCCTCACCCTTACGTGGTGACTCTGGTCACCCATTGGTCTTCACATGGACCTGGTGAATCTGGTCCTTCGCTGGTCCGCACCTGGATGTGGTGACTGGTCGCCACATGGGTCTCACCTGGACTTGGTGAATCCTGTTGCCACCTGTGCCTCACCTGGACCTTGTGACTGTGGTCACACCTGGACCTCACCTGGATCGGGTGGCTCTGGTTCCCATATGGGGCTCTCCTGGACCTGGTTCCTGTGATCTCCATCTGGCCTCACCTGGAACACAATGACTCTGATCCATATTTGGGCCTCTCCTGGAACTGTTGACTCTGGTCCTTACCTGGGCATCATTGGGACCTGGATACTCTCTTATATACCTGTTACTCACCTGGCCCTGGTGACTATGGTCCCACCTGGGCCTCACCTTGACGAGGTGACTGGTTCCCACAGGGACATCACCTGGACCTGGTGAATCAGGTCCTCATTTGGGCATTATGGGACCTTTTTTCTCAGCTGCACAACGGGGCCTCATCTGAAACTAGTGATTCTCGTCCCCCTCTGGGCCTCACCCTGACGTGGTGAGTCTTGTCCCCACCTGGATATCACCAGAACCGGGTGACTTCTGGTCCCCCTCTGGGACTCACTCAGAGCTGGGGACACTGGTGCTCAACTGGACGTCAACACGACATGGTGAATCTAGTCCTCATTTAGGCCTCTTCTGTACCTTCTGACTCTTTTCTCACTTGGCATCAATGGGACATGGTTACTCTGTTCCCCACATGGACATCACCTGGACATGATAACTTTGCTCCACACTTTGGCCTCAAATGATCCTGATGACTCTGGTCCCCCCTACCTATGCCTCAATCTGGACCTGGTGACTATGGTCCCCACCTGGGTCTCACCTGGACCTGGTGACTCTCGTTCCCACATGAACCACACCTGGACCTGGTGACTGTGGTTTTCTTGTACACTCACATTTGCCTGGTGACTCCAGTCCCCACTAGGGACTCACCAGGATCTGGTGACTCTGGCCTGCAGGTTGGCCTCACCTGGACTGGAGAGGGGGGTTGCCACCTGGGCCTCACCCATACCTGGTGACTCAGTTCCACACGTGGGCTTCGTGGACCTGGTGAATCTGGTCCTTACCTGGTCCTCTCCCAGACCCGGGGTCTCTGGTCACCACCTCGCCTCTCCTGGACCTGGTGAATCTGGTCCCCATCTGGGCCTCACCCAGTCCTGGTGACTTTGTTCCCCACCTGGACCTGATTACTGTGGACTCCTTCTTGGCCTCACCTGGAACTGGTGACTCTGATCCTGTCTGCGCGTCACCCAGACCTGGTGACTCTGGTCCTCACCTGTGGACAATTATGACCTGGATTCTCTGTTCCACATGTGTGCCTTACGTGGACATGATAACTCTGGATCCCTTCTGGGCCTCAGCCTGACATGGTGACTCTGGTCCCCATCTGCATGTCACCTAGACCAGGTGAATCTGGTACCCCTCTAGGCCTCTACTTGACCTGGTGACTCTGGTCCTCAACTGGGCCTCACCGGGACCTAGTGAGCATTCTCCCAACCTGCGCCTCTTCTGGACCTGGTGACTCTGGTTCTACCTGGGCATCATCGGGACATAGTTACTCTATTCCCCACTGGGACTGACCTGATCCTGGTAACTCTGATCCTGACTTTGGCCTCTTCTGTACCAGGTGACTGTCGCTCCACATGGGCCTCACCTGTAACTGGTGACTCTGATCCTAAGAATGGCCTCACCTGACCTGGTGACTGTGGTTCCCATCGGGACCTCACCTGAACCTCATATCTCTGGTCCCACCTGGGCCTCACCAGGACCTGGCCCAGAGTCATCATGTCCAGGTGAGGCTAACATGGTGACTCTGGCCCCCATCAGGATGTCACCTAACCAGGTGAATCTGGTACCCCTCTAGGCCTCAAGTAGACCTGGTGACTCTGGCCCGCAACTGGGCCTCACAGGGACCTAGTGAATATGCTCCCACCTGCGCCGATTCTGGACCTGGTGACTCTGGTCCCTACCTT
Organism: Canis lupus familiaris; assembly: GCF_011100685.1. Taxonomy (NCBI): domain Eukaryota; kingdom Metazoa; phylum Chordata; class Mammalia; order Carnivora; family Canidae; genus Canis; species Canis lupus. The sequence continues at coordinate 80,146 of NW_023331467.1, forward strand.
GGCATCAGTGGGACAGGGTTCTTCTTCATGGCCTGCAGGTTGGCCTCACCTGGACCTGGTGATTTGGGTGCCTCCTGTGCGATTGCTGTGGACACCTTCTGGTGCTCACCAGGAACTGGTGACTCTGATACTAACTGGGCCTCACCCAGATCTGGTGACTCTGGTCCTCACCTGTGGACCATTTTGAACTGGATACACTGTTCCACACGTGAGCCTCACCTGGACATGTTGACTCTGGATCCCCTCTGGGCCTCAGCCTGACATGGTGACTCTGGTCCCCATCTGGATTTCACTTAGACCAGGTGAATCTGGTACCCCTCTAGGCCTCAACTTGACCTCGTGACACTGGTCCTCAACTGGGCCTCACAGGAACCTAGTGAATATGCTCCCCATCTGCGCCGCATCTGGGCATAGTGACTCTGGTTTTACCTGGGCATCCTCGGGAAAAGGTTACTGTATTCCCCACTGGGACTGACCTGATTCTGGTAACTCTGATCCTGACTTTGGCCTCTTCTGTACCAGGTGACTCTGGCTCCACCTGGACCTCACCTGTAACTTGTGACTCTGATCCTAAGCATGGCTCACCTGACATGGTGACTGTGGTTCCCATCGGGACCTCACCTGGACCTCAGGTCTCTGGTTCCACCTGGGCCTCACCAGGACCTGGTGTCTCAGGTACCCACCTGGGTAGCATCAGGATAGGGTTACACTGTTCACTAACAGTGACCCAGCTTGACCTATTAACTCTGGTCTTCACCAGGGCCACACCTGGACATGGTGACACTGGTTCCCACCTGGGTCTCACCTGGACATGGTGAGTCGGTTCCCCACCTGGCCCTCAACGGTAACTGGTGATTCGCGTTCCCATATGGACATCATGTGGACCTGGTTGCTGCAGAGTTTCTAGTTTCTCATGTACCTCGTGACTCTGTCTCCTCCAGGGCCTCACCGGGACCTGGTGAGTGTGGTTGACACCTGCACCTCACCTGGACTTCGTGATTCTGCTCTGCACCTGAGACTACCCTGGATCTGGTGACTGTGGTCCCCACCTGGGCTTCACTTGGATTGGGGACTCCGGTCCCCATCTGGGCCTCACCTGGCCCTGATGAACCATGGTCCCCAACTGGAGCAAAATGGGGACCCGGTGAGTGTGTTCCACAACTGGACCTCACCTGGACCATGTGACTCTGGTTCCCCCTCTGGGTCTCACCATGCACTAGTGACTGTGAACCCCACATTGGCTTTACTGGGACCTGCTGTCCCTGGTTGCCACCTACGCCTGACCTCGAACTGTTGACTCTGGTTTTTTCAAGGGCCTCCCCTGTACCTGGTGATCCTGGTCCCCACCTGGGCCTCACCTGGACGTGGTGACTCTTGTCACCACCGGGACTCACCTGGACCTGCTTACTGTGTTCCACTCCTGGGCATCAGGTAGAACCTGTTCACTATGGTCCCCGAGCCGGACTCACATGGACCTGTTGCCTCTGATCTCCACCGGGGCCTCACGTGTACCTGGTAACTCTGGTCCTCACCTGGGCCTCATCTGGACCTAGTGACTTCTGTCCCCACCTGGGCTTCACCTGGATCTGATGACTCTGGTCCCCACCTGGAATTCACCTGGATCTGGTGACCCTGGTCCCCACATGGACCTCACCTGGATCTGGTGACTCTGGTCCTCAGTATGGCCTCACCTGGACCTGGTGTCTCTCATCCCCACTTTGACCTAACTCAGAACTACTGAATCTTGCCCCATCTAGGCCGCACCAAGACCTGGTGACTCTTGTCCCCAGCTATGCCTCAATTCGACCGTGATGAATCTGGTCCTCACGTGGGCCTCACATGGACCTGGGAGTCAGCTGATAGAGTGGCTCTGGTTCCCACAAGGGGCTCACCTGATACTGCTGACTGTGGTCTTATTCTATGCCTCACCAAGACCTAGTGATTCTGTTCCCCATCTGGGCCTGCATGGCCCTAGTGACTCTGATCCTCACCCAGGCATCATTGGACCTGGATACTCTATTCCACCCTGGGCCTCACTTTGACCAGGGACCTCTGGTCCCATTCTGGGCCTCAAACTAAACTGGTTACTCTGCTTCCCCCTCTGGGACTCACCCTTACCTGGTGACTCGGGTTACCCCTTGGGCTTCACTTGCGCCTGGTGAATCTGGTCCTTAGCTGGTCCGCACTTGGATGTGGTGACTGGTCGCCACCTGGGCCTCACCTGGACTTGGTAAATCCTGTTGCCACCTGCACCTCACCTGACCTTGTGACTGTGGTCCCACCTGAACCTCACCTGGATCTGGTGGCTCTGGTTCCCATATGGGGCTCTCCTGGACCTGGTTCCTGTGGTCTCCATCTGGCCTCACCTGGAACACAATGACTCTGATCCATATTTGGGCCTCTCCTGAACCTGTTGACTCTGGTCCTTACCTGGGCATCATTGGGACCTGGATACTCTCTTATATACCTGGGCCTCACTTGCACCTGGTGACTGTGGTCCCACCTGGGCCTCACCTGGACGGGGTGACTGGTTCCTGCAGGGACCTCACCTGGACCTGGTGACTCAGGTCCTCATATGGGCATCATGGGACCTGGTTTCTCATTTCCACATCGGGACCTCATCTGGACCTAGTGACTCTCGTCCCCCTCTGGGCCTCACCATGACGTGGTGACTCTTGTCCCCACCTGGATATCACCAGAACCGGGTGACTCTGGTCCCCTTCTGGGACTCACCCGGAGCTGGGGACACTGGTCCTCAACTGAGCCTCAACAGGACCTGGTGAATCTACTCCTCACTTAGGCCTCATCTGGACCTTGTGACTCTTTTCCCACCTGGCATCAATAGGACACGGTTTCTCTGTTCCCCACCTGGGCCTAACCTGCACACGATAACTTTGCTCCACACTTTGGCCTCAAATGGTCCTGATGACTCTCGTCCCCCCACCTAGGCCACAATCTGGACCTGGTGACTGTGGTCCCCACCAGGCTCTCACCTGGACCTGGTGACTCTCGTTCCCACATGAACCACACCTGGACCTGGTGACTGTGGTGTTCTTGTAGACTCACATTTACCTGGAGACTCTGGTCCCCACCTGGATCTGGTGACTCTTGCCTGCAGGTTGTCCTCACCTGGACCTGGTAACTCTAGTCCCTAGATGGGCATCTTCGGGACGTGGTTCCACTGCAAGGCCTGCAGGATGGCCTCACCTGGACCTGGTGAGTGGGGTTACCACTTGGGCCTCACCCATACTAGGTGACACAGGTCCCCACGTGGGTCTAACTTGGATCTGGTGTATCTGGTAATTCTGGTCACCACCTGAGAATCACCTGGACTTGGTGAATCTGGTAAATCTGGTCACCACCTGGGAATCACGTGGACCTGGTGAATCTGGTCCCCATCTGGGCTTCACCCAGTCCTGATGACTTTGTTCCGCACCTGGACCTGATTGCTGTGGACTCCTTCTTGACCTCACCTGGAACTGGTGACTCTGATCCTGAACTGGGCCTCACCCAGATATGGTGACTCTGGTCCCTCACCTATGGAAAATTATGACCTGGATACTCTCTTCCACACCGGAGTCACACCTGCACATGATGACTCTGGAACCTCTCTAGGCCTCACCCTGACCTGGTGATTCTGGTCCCCATCTGGATTTCACCTGGTTCCAGGTGATTCTGGTACCCCTCTAGGGTCAACCAGATCTGGTGACTCTGGTCCTCACCTGGGCCTCACCTGGACCTAGTGAATATAATCCATCTGGGCCTCTTTGGACCTGGAACTCTGGTCCCTACAAGGGCATCATCGGAACATGGTTACTCTGCATTGCCTGCAGGTTGGCCTCACCTGGACCTGGTGAGTGTGGTTGCCACCTGGGTCTCACCCATACCTGGTGACACGGGTCCCCACGTGGGCCACACTTCGACCTGGTGAATCTGGTCCTTACCTGGTCCTCACCCGGAACTGGTAACTCCGGTCATCATCTGGGAATCTCCTGGACCTTGTGAATCTGGTCCCCCATCTGGGCCTCCCCAGTCCTGGCGACTTTGTTCCCCACCTGGACCTGATTGCTGTGGACTCCTTCTTGGCCTCACCTGGAACTAGTTACTCTGATCCTAAGTGGGCCTCACATAAATCTGCTGAATCTGGTCTTAACCTGTGGACCATTATGACCTGGATACTCTGTTCCACATCTGAGCCTCACCTGGACATGATGACTCTGGAACCACTCTGGGACTCACCCTGACCTTGTGACTCTGGTCCCCATTAGGATGTAACCTGGACCAGGGGATTCTGGTACCCCTCTAGGCCTCAACCAGATCTGGTGACTATGGTCCTCAACTGGGACTCACCTGGACTTAGAGAATATGCTCCATCTTGGCCTCATTTCGACCTGGTGACTCTGGTCCCTAACTGGGCATCATCGGACATGGTTTCTACTACATGGCCTGCAGGTTGGCCTCACCTGGAACTGGTGAGTGGGATTGCCACCTGGGGCTCACCCCATACCTGGTGACTCAGGTCCCCATGTCGGCCTCTTGGACCTGGTGATTCTGGTCCTTACCTGGTCCTCTCCCAACCTGGGGTCTCTGGTCATCACCTGGGCCTCACCTGGACAAGGTGAATCTTGTCCCCATCTGGGCCTCACCCAGTCCTCTTTACTTTGTTCCGCACCTGGACCTGATTGCTGTGGACTCATTCTTGGCCTCACCTGGAACTGGTGACTCTGATACTATCTGCGCGTCACCGAGATCTGGTGACTCTGGTCCTACTTGGGCATCATTGGAACCTGTTGACTCTGTTCCACACCTGAGCCTCACCTGGACATGATGACTCTGGAAACGCTCTGTGTCTCACCCTGACCTGGTGACTCTGGTCTCCATCTGGATGTCACCTGGACCAGGTGATTCGGGTACCCCTCTAGGACTCAACCAGATCTGGTGACTCTGGTCCTCAACTGGGCCTCACTGGGACCCTAGTGAATATGCTCCCCAACTGTGCCTCATCTGGACCTGGTGGACTCTGGTTCTACCTGGGCATCATCGGGACACGGTTACTGCATTCCGCACTGGGACTGACCTGATCCTGGTAACTCTGGTCCTGATTTGGCCTCTTCTGTACCAGGTGACTCTGGGTCCACCTTCGGTTCACCGGTTACTGGTGACTCTAATCCTAAGCATGGCCCTCAACTGACCTGGTGACTGTGGTTCCCATCGGGACCTCACTGGACCTCATGACTCTGGTCCAACCTGGGCCTCACCAGGACCTGGTGTCTCTGGTTCCCACCTGGGTAGCATCAGATCCGGTTACACTGTTCACTAACAGTGACCCAGCCGGACCTATTAACTCTGGTCTTCACCTGGGCCACACCTGGACATGGTGACACTGGTTCCCACCTGGGTCTCACCTGGACTGGTGAGTCGGATCCACAACTGGTCCTACCCTGTAAATGGTGATTCTCGTTCCCACATGGACATCATGTGGACCTGGTGGCTGCAGTGTTTCTAGCTTCTCATGGTACCTCGTGACTCTGGTCCCCACCAGGGACTCACCGGGACCTGTTGAGTGTGGTTGCCACCTGCACCTCACCTGGAGATGGTGATTCTGGTCTGCACCCGAGACTACCCTGGATCTGCTGACTGCGGTACCCCACCTGGCTTCACCTGGATTGGGGATTCCGGTCCCCATCTGGGCCCTCACCTGGCCGTGTTGACCATGGTCCCTCAACTGGGCAAAATTGGGACCCGGAGACTGTGTTCCACAACTGGACCTCACCTGGACCATGTGACTCTGGTCCCCCTCTGGGTCTCACCGTTCCCTAGTGACTGTGAACCCACTTTGGCCTGACTTGGACCTGCTGACCCTGGTTGCCACCTGCGCCTGACCTCGAAGTGTTTGACTCTGGTTCTTTCAAGGGCCCTCCCCTGTACCTGGTGATCCTGGTCCCCACCTGGGCCTCACCTGGACGTGGTGACTCTCGTTACCACCGGGGGACTCACCTGGACCTGCTTACTGTGTTCCACACCTGGGTCTCAAGTGAACCTGTTGACCAAGGTCCCCAAGCCGGCCTCACATGGACCTGTTGCCTCTGATCCCCACTGGGGCCTCACGAGTACCTGGTAACTGGGTCCTCACCTGTGCCTCATCTGGATCTAGTGACTCTGGAACCCACCTGGACCTCTCCTGGACTGGTGACTCTCTTTCCAACATGGACCTCACCTGGATCTGGTGACTCTGGTCCTCAGTTTGGCCTCACCTGACCTGGTGTCTCTCGTCCCCACTTTGACTTAACTCAGAACTGCTGAATCTTGCCCCCACCTAGGCCGCACCCAGACCTGTGACTCTTGTCCCAAGCTATGCCTCAATTCGACCTGATGAATCCGGTCTCACGTGGGCCTCACATGGACCTGGGACTGAGCTGGATAGAGTAGTTCTGGTTCCCACAAGGGGCTCACCTGATACTGGTGACTGTGGTCTTATTCTATGTCTCACCAGGACCCTAGTGATTCTGTTTCCCATCTGGGCCTGCATATCCGTAGTGATTCTGGTCCTTATCCAGGCATCATTCGGAACTGGATACTCTATTCCACACCTGGGCCTCACTTTGACCAGGGATCTCTGGTCCCATTCTGGCCCTCAAACTAACTGGTTACTCTATTTCCCCCTCTGGCCTCACCCTTAGCTGGTGACTCTGGTCACCCCTTGGGCTTCACATGGTCCTGGTGAATCTGGTCCTTAGCTGGTCCGCATCTGGATGTGCTGACTGGTTGCCACCTCAGCCTCACCTGGTCTTGGTGAATCATGTTGCCACCTGCGCCTCACCTGGACCTTGTGGTCTGTGGCCCACCTGGACCTCACCTGGATCTGGTGGCTCTGGTTTTTATATGGGGCTCTCCTGGACCTGGTTCCTGTGGTCTCCATCTGGCCTCACCTGGAAAAACAATGACTCTGATCCATATTTGGGCCTCTCCTGGACCTGTTGATCTGGTCCTCACCTGGGCATCATTGGGACCTGGATACTGTCTTATATACCTGGGCCTCACCAAGACCTGGTGACTGTGGTCGCTCCTGGGCCTCACCTGGACGAGGTCACTGGTTCCCACAGGGCCCTCACCTGGACCTGGTGACTCAGGTCCTCATATGGGCATCATGGGACCTGGTTTCTCAGTTCCACATCGGGGCCTCACTGGACCTAGTGATTTTCGTCCCCCTCTGGACCTCACTCCGACGTGCTGACTCTGGTCCCCACTGGATATCACCAGAACCGGTGACTCTGCTCCCCCTTGGGACTCACCCGGAGCTGGGGACACTGGTCCTCAGCTTGGCCTCATCAGGATCTGGTGAATCTACTCCTCACTTAGGCCTCGTCTGGACCTTGTGACTCTTTTCCCACCTGGCACCAATGGGACATGGTTACTCTGTTCCCCACCTGGGCCTCACCTGGACATGATAACTTTGCTCCACACTTTGGCCTCAACTGGTATGACTCTGGTCCCCCCACCTAGGCCTCAATCTGGAACTGGTGACTCTGGTCTCCACCTGGGTCTCACCTGGACCTGGTGACTCCGTTCCCACATGAACCACACTGGACCTGGTGACTGTGGTGTTCTTGTAGACTCACATTTACCTGGTGACTCCGGTCCCCACTAGGGACTCACCTTGATCTGGTGACTCTGGCCTGCAGGTTGGCCTCACCTGGACTGGTGAGTGGGGTTGCCACCTGGGACTCACCATACCTGGTGACTCAGGTCCCCACGTGTGCCTCTTGGACCTGGTGAATCTGGTCCTTACCTGGTCCTCTCCCAGACCCGGGGACTCGTCCCCACCTGGGCCTCACCTGGACCTGGTGAATCTGGTCCCCATCTGGGCCTCACGCAGTCCTGGTGAGTTTGTTCCCCACCTGGACCTGATTGCTGTGGACCTTCTTCTCTCTCCTGGAACTGGTGACTCTGATCCTATATGCGCGACCCAGACCTGGTACTCTGGTTCTCACGTGGGCATCATTGGTACCTGGTGAGACTGTTCCACACCTGAACCTCACCTGCACTTGATGACTCTGGAACCACTCTGGGCCTCACCCTGACCTGGTGACTCTGGTCCCCATCTGGATGTCACTTGACCAGGTGATTCTGGTACCCTCTAGTCCTCAACCAGATCTGGTGACTCTGGTCCTAACTGGGCCTCACCTGGACTTAGTCAATATTCCAACTGGGCCTCATTTGGACCTGGTGACTTGTTCTACCTGGGCATCATGGGACATGGTTACTCTATACCCACTTGGAGTGACCTGATCCTGATAACTCTGGTCCTGTCTTTGGCCTCTTCTGTACCAGGTGACTCTGGCTCCACCTGGGCCTCACCTGTAACTGGTGACTGATAAGCATGGCCTCACCTGACCTGGTGACTGTGGTTCCCATTGGGACCTCACCTGGACCTCATGTCTCTGGTCCCACTTGGGCCTCACCAGGACCTGGTGTCTCTGCTACCCACCTGGGTAGCATAGGATATGGTTACACTGTTCACTAACAGTGACCCAGCCGGACCTATTAACTCTGGTCTTCACCTGGGTCCACACCTGGACATGGTGACACTGTTCCACCTGGGTCTCACCTGGACATGGTGAGTGGGATATCCACCTGGTCCTCACGTATAACTGGTGATTCTCGTTCCCACATGGAGATCATGTGGACCTGTTGGCCGCAGTATTTCTAGCATATTTTTTTTAATTTTTATTATTTATGATAGTCACAGAGAGAGAGAGAGGCAGAGACACAGGCAGAGGGAGAAGCAGGCTCCATGCACCGGGAGCCCGACCTGGGATTCGATCCCGTGTCTCCAGGATCGCTCCCTGGGCCAAAGGCAGGCGCCAAACCGCTGCGCCACCCAGGGATCCCATGTGTTTCTAGCTTCTCATGTACCTCGTGTCTCTGTGCCCACCAGTGCCTCACCTGGACCTGGTGAGTTTGGTTGCCACCTGCACCACACCTGGACCTGGTGATTCTGGTCTGCACCTGAGACTACCCTGGATCTTGTGACTGTGGTCCCCCACCTGGGCTTCACCTGGATTTCGGGACTCCGGTCCCATCTGGGCCTCACCTGGCCCTGTTGACCATGGTCCTCAACTGGGCAAAATTGTGACCCATTGACTGTGTTCCACAAACTGGACCTCACATGGACCAGGTGACTCTGGTCCCCCCTGGGTCTCACCGTGCCCTAGTGACTGTGAACCCCACTTTGGCCTGACTTCGACCTGCTGAACCTGGTTGCCTCCTGCCTGACCTCGAACTGTTGACTCTGGTTCTTTCAAGGCCTCCCCTGTACCTGATGATCCTGGTGTCCACCTGGGCCTCACCTGGACGTGGGACTCTGGTCACCACCGGGACTCACCTGGACCTGCTTACTGTTCCACACCTGAAATTGATTGCTGTGGACACTTTCTTGGCCTCACCTGGAACTGGTGACTCTGTCCTATCTGCGCGTCACCCAGATCCGTCACTTGGTCCTCACCTGTGGACCTTATGACCTGGACATTGTTCCACACCTGAGCCTCACCTGGACATGATGATTCTGGAGCCTCTCTAGGCCTCACCCTGACATGGTGACTCTGGTCCCCATCTGGATTTCACCTGGACCAGGTGATTCTGGTACCCCTCTAGGCCTCAACCAGATCTGGTGACATCGTCCTCAATGGGACTCACCTGGCTTAGTGAATATGCTCCATCTGGTCCCCACCTGGATCTGGTGACTCTTGCCTGCAGGTTGTCCTCACCTGG